>NC_034181.2:76336103-76376103 GCF_002021735.2 Oncorhynchus kisutch | reverse complement strand
TCCTGCCGGGCCACTGCTCCACCACGGCTCCCACTACACAGTTCGAGACGTTACATATTTAACATGAGCAGTAGGGTAGTATAAAGTTTAATGCTAAAGCGAGGTTACTTCTCTTTGGTGCTCAATGTGCTTTTTACAGTCTTCTTATTAGTTGGCCCAGCGAGGAAAACTTCACTGCAGTCTTTTATTGATTTATGTCAATAGCCATTACGTTGGCATTGCCTTTTCCTCTGTTTAATAGCGACATGCATCAGGCTGGAGGCTGCCTTAGAAGACCCAGGGATAATAATGTGATGATTAATTAGGAAAGTTAGTTTCTTGTAAAGTGACAGCGCTTCTTAAGCGGGGCTGTAAACTTTTATTGAAGCATACAGCTGACCTCAAATTGGAAATTTGTGTTGGAAGCAGCCTGTCTCTCTCACCATTACTGCTTCTGCCTGTTGTTCATTTTATATCTGTCTATAAAAAACAGTGGGAGGGAGGGGCTACGGGAGGGTAGGGTAGGGGGTGTGTTCTACACGTGACAACACTCTTCCACTCCGCCCCACTGTCTCCCCCCTCTGGCCCAGTCAATGAGGGGCTCCCTAAAGTTGACCCACGATGTGGAGCCATCAACCCACCTTGGTCATAATCTTAGAGACACATTAAATGTGTTCTAATCAATAAATTTCCACCCAATGATTTCATCCAGAAATCCAGAAACCTCATCCAGAGATTCTTGTACTACACTTGATTTTCAGGAGTCCTTTTTTATGCACACATACATTTCCAAGCAACTATCTTGATGAAAGCATCCACTCCTTGATGTTAAAACAGCCATGTGCATGTCAGAGGTCGCCCTTAGTGGTGGAGTAACATCAGTATTAGCTTTTCTAGGCTATAGCTCTAACGCTATGCTAAAACACTAGTGCTAACATAGGCTATGCTAGCTCCACTCTGTACAGTTGGACCTCTGCCTCTCCCTGACACCACTAGTACTCCACTCTCCACTGCAGGGGTAGCCCTCTCCCTGGGCCTTCCCAGTGTTTATAGAGAAGCCAGTGTAATGTGAAGAGGCAGAGGAGGAAGGGCACACTGTGGCTCCTTGATTACCACCCTGGGGAGCCTTAACCGTGGAACCACTTTAAAGATAATGCCCAAATTATGTTTTCAAACTCCTGGCCGGCTAGTTGGCTGAGTTGAAACAAAATCACTGATGTAAAGGAAATGGGACTTGAATGGCACTGTTTACAGTCGTTGGATGTTCACACATAAGAAGCAAATTCCAACATAAACATCCACTTAGTGCATGTAAATCTGAATGCTATTAATAAAGCCCTTTTATCTTCTCCTCTGGAGTGTGGCCCCTGAGGCCGCTAGGGGTAATCTGGCCCTCACTCACTAGCTGACTAACTCTCTCTCTTTTCTCTCATGCTATCCATTTTGTCTTTCACACTTTCTCTCTCTCTCTCTCGCTCCCTCTCTCTCTCTCTCTCCATCCATCCATCCATCCATCCATCCATCTCTCTCTCTCTCTCTCTCTCTCGCTCCCTCTCTCTCTCTCTCTCTCTCTCTCTCTCTCCATCCATCCATCCATCCATCCATCCATCCATCCATCCATCCATCTCTCTCTCTCTCTCTCTCTCTCTCTCTCTCTCTCTCTCGCTCTCTCTCTCTCTCTCTCTCTCTCTCTCTCTCTCTCTCTCTGTCACTCTCTCTCTCTCTCTCTCTCTCTCTCTCTCTCTCTCTCTCTCTCTCTATCCTCTGTGTCATTCTGGCAAAGCCTAGGCCTCTGGGCCACAGATTCTTATTCCCAAATACCCCATTTGCTCTCTGAGGCCTCTTGTAAAGTACTGAGAGCTCATTCTAGCCCTCCCTTTTACCCTTCCATTCCCCAGACTGTTGTACACACCACAGAGATGTTTGGCCCTAGTAAAACCTGTGATGTCCCCATGGTTGGAGAGGGTTTAACTGCTGCTTTCCTTGGCTCTCTGCAGGCTCTCTCCATCTCTGTCCCCTTCTCTCATGCAGAGGACAGTGATGTTCCTATGGTTCTCACTTACATATTGTTGCTCTACTGATAGATCAGTTCTGACAGAGTGAAGGCCTGTGTCTTTCTCATGCAGCCACATCTTCTCAGGGATTGTTTTTTCTTATTCCTGTCGACAGAAAGTTGTTTTTGCTGTCTCCTCTCTCTGCGTGTCCACGACAGGAGTGCTTCCTGCAGTGTGTGTGTGTGTGTGTGTGTCTCTCTCGCTCTGAGTGTGGGTGTCTGTGCAGCCTGGTGACTCAGCAGCGTGTGTGTATGCATGCGTGGATGCTTGTGTGTGTGTTTGTGTGTATCCGTGTGTGTGTGTGTACCCGTGTGTGTGTGTATCCGTGTGTGTGCGTACTTCAGTGTTCAAGCGAGGCTGCTTTTATGTCAGTGCCAACTGTGGAGAAACAGTATCCTCTTATGAAGGACTGCCTCTTGTGCTGCTCTGGGGTTCCCACTCTCACTCAGCTCTGAAGAGCCAAAAACCTTCATCTGATGCTCAGATTTCTGTTATTTGTCCATGAAACTACAACTGAGAAAAGCCTTACCTGAGGGACCAGTCTACTCATCTCCTCATACACCATGTGGACACGTCAACATGAAGGGCCAGTCTGCTCCTTTGCTGTCCTAAACTACTCTTAATTTATTCCCACGACCAGCGTCTGACTTTACTTTGCTTCTCTTTGTAAACAAAATGTAGCTTGTATAAAGTCTTATACAGGAAGTCTGTACGTACAATATCCTGTTTGGGCCAAGGAATTGCGAACTGAACTGTCAATCTCCCAGAAGCTCCATGTCCCACCTAAAGCAGTTCCATATTTCAGCCCTGAGTCCTTGAGATGCAGAGTAGCAGCTCAGCTCTCTGTGTTGCTGTGTTGGTGTCAGGCGACCATCTTGAGTGTGTGTGTCTCGGTCACTGTTGTCTCGTGGTTTGGTCCGGTCTCCAAGCAGATGGCGGCACAGTTTAGTGCGAGTCGCACACAAGCAGCACACCGTGGCACAGGTTTTCCCATCATAACACATCTTGTAAGGCCTCTGACAGACAGCACACAGGCTCTCTCTCCGGCCTTATCCCCACTTGTCACACGGACGTGCCTGACCTCATTCACATAGGTTAGCGCTCTCCTATTGCCAGAGCTTGACATTTCCTCTCCACTGGATACATTCACTTTCCCTTCTACAATGGCTTTGGTTTAAAGATGAGGCATTTAACCACTTTAAGGTGCTGTGTACCACCGAGTCCTACAGCCGAACAACTCTGATTAACTCTGAAGTGTAATGTTTATCAGGACTTAAGTTTAGCATTCATGTTTTTACGATTCATTTTATTTAGTGTGATAGCCGATAGCCTTTTGGCTTTCATGAAACAAAATGGCCGACTTTGCATCACTTCCTGCATATGAAATCCAATACGGCTGTGTCAGAAGGTGCTGCAAACTTATTATGAGGTCTGTGGTGTTAGTTCTTTATCACAGCTCTGTTGCTTCATACTCAAGATGGAAATACATCATGGCTGCAAGAGGTTGCTTTGAATCTGTAATCTCACTTTTTATTCTCACAACACTACACAGAACATATCTAGACACTGAAAAGAAATATTTATTAAATAAAAGTTACTTTCTCTCAATAGCTGCATAGAATTTGATATAAATGGACAAATTCCAGGAATTGTTCTTTTTTATTTAATCTTGGAATACAGCATCACCTTCAGGGGAAAGTGATATATATATATATATATATTTTTTTTTTAACATAAAATGCAAACATGAGCTGTGTTATTATATGAAGTAACAGAAAACATCAAATACATATGTAAATAAATAGTGGATATATGATTATACAGTATTGTACCTTTCTATTATTATGTTAGAATAAGCTGGAATCAACAAAAAGTAACATACTGTATTTTGTAAGTACTAGCAACACGGTCTCATTAGAATATGTCAAATACTAGATATGTAAATAATCACAACAAACATAAAGAGTGAATTCCTACCTTTCAACTGTCACCTTTTTCTTAGAGTACCATATCTAAATGGATGTGTTTTTATAGAGGCCTCTCCCTGAGTCTTGAAAAAACTCTTGTCTGACTGTTTGATTGACAGGGGTGGCATTGGATCGGGCTGGCCAGGACAGAGCCCATATCCTTCACACCAGCTGGAAGTAGAGTAGGGGCCGGCTGGAAATGGCATCTCCCGGGAAAAGCCAACAACTGGCCATCACCTTGGCCGTTCGTCTTCATCAATCAACCTGCGTTTGTTGACCAAGCAACATGATGTCACTATTAATTTCATGCATTTCCTTACGGGGTCTGAGAGAGATGGGGGGAGAGCACTACCCTCTCAGTAGGCATTTCCTGTCCCCTGTTGCATTGTGGGATATGTCTGTTTCCTCTAAAGTGATCAGTTGTACTTGTACTTTCTTCATTACTTCATTCCTGTCTACCCCCCCCACCAAAAAATATCTATATATTTGCTTTGCTTTGTCAATAGTTCTGTTTGTGGTAAGCAGCTTGTCTGTGTTTGTAGCCTTCTTATGTGAATACTAGTAATGATTTCCATTTATTTTGCTGAGGTATACACTGAATTGAATATACTGAACGGTTTGATCAAATCTCAGATTTGGTGAACAGATACTACCGCCGCAGTGCTCAGATCAGCACATTAGCGTTTCATTTGAAAGAATGGTGTCAGTGTGTTGACAAGCCGATGATAAGTTGGTGGCTTCTAAGGGAAAATGTTTAAAGTGGATAAATGCCTTAGGACTCTAACTGTCTGTCTTATTTTTCTGATTGTAGTTTATTTCTGGTGATTATGAAAAGCTGCTTGAAACAGGCTTTGGGGATGTTGATTTATTAGCTTCACATGAAAAGGGCCTCTTCGCACCATGATTCCACACAAATACCTAATGTTATCTCATCTGACTCCTGTGTCTGTATTTACTGGTTACATGCATTGCTTTTATTTCATCCCTTTGAATATTTCATAGAATTATATTCTTTTTTTTGTCTCTCTCTAGTTCTCTCTTTCTCTCTCCCTCTCTTTCTGTCTCTCTCTCTCTCGCTCCCACCACTCTCTCTCTCTCTCTCGCTCCCACCACTCTCTCTCTCTCTCTCTCTCGCTCCCACCACTCTCTCTCTCTCTCTCTCTCTCTCGCTCCCACCACTCTCTCTCTCTCTCTCGCTCCCACCACTCTCTCTCTCTCTCTCTCTCTCTCTCTCTCTCTCTCTCTCTCGCTCCCACCACTCTCTCTCTCTCTCTCTCTCTCTCTCTCTCTCTCTCTCTCTCTCTCGCTCCCACCACTCTCTCTCTCTCTCTCTCTCTCTCTCTCTCTCTCTCTCGCTCCCACCACTCTCTCTCTCTCTCTCTCGCTCCCACCACTCTCTCTCTCTCTCTCTCTCGCTCCCACCACTCTCTCTCACCCACTCTCTCTCTCTCTCCCTCTCGCTCCCACCACTCTCTCTCTCTCCCTCTCGCTCCCACCACTCTCTCTCTCTCTCTCGCTCCCACCACTCTCTCTCTCTCTCTCTCTCGCTCCCCACCACTCTCTCTCGCTCCCACCACTCTCTCTCTCTCTCTCGCTCCCACCACTCTCTCTCTCTCTCTCTCTCTCTCTCGCTCCCACCACTCTCTCTCTCTCTCTCTCGCTCCCACCACTCTCTCTCTCTCTCTCTCTCGCTCCCACCACTCTCTCTCTCTCTCTCTCTCGCTCCCACCACTCTCTCTCTCTCTCTCTCTCGCTCCCACCACTCTCTCTCTCTCTCTCTCTCTCTCTCTCTCTCTCGCTCCCACCACTCTCTCTCTCTCTCTCTCTCTCTCTCTCTCTCTCTCTCGCTCCCACCACTCTCTCTCTCTCTCTCGCTCCCACCACTCTCTCTCTCTCTCTCTCTCGCTCCCACCACTCTCTCTCTCGCTCTCTCTCTCGCTCCCACCACTCTCTCTCTCTCTCTCCCTCCTCCCCTTTCTCTCGCTCTCTCTCCAACAACTCTCCCTCCCCTTTCTCTCTCCCCCTCAGTCATACTCTCGCTACTACCCTCTCCGCTCTCTCTTTCTCTCCTCTAGCTTTAAGAGGCTTAGCCCCAGCTTAGCGCCCAGGTCAACCTGCCCTTTGCCCTTCATCTGTCAGCCTTTTGATCTGCTGCCAGCCTGGCCGCTCGCTCGCTACGCCCTGCCTTTAACGTGGCGTCTGGGGGTCAAGGGAGGGCACAGCTTCAGGACCCCTAACCCCCTCTTCACCCCTCCATCCACCTTCACCTCCACAACCCCCCACCCACCACCTTTACAGATGTGGCTGTCTCTAGTGCCCCCCTCCACCCCACCTCAATCCCCATGCCCCCTGCCCCAGTGTCCATTATTATTTTATAGTTTGGTTCTGCATTCCTTTACCTCAGCCTGTGGTAGGAGGCAGCCTTTTGGCTTTATTGCTTACACATGTCCCTGCTTCTCTCCCTTAGAGGGGGAGACAAAACACAGAGAGGAGGATGGCCAATGGGGGCCGGCGGGCTAAACTCTCCCCACCTTGAACTAATCGTCAGGGGGCCGGAGAGTTGCGGTGCCTTAGTCCTGTGCCAGCGGGGTTTCAATTTGTAGAGGCATAAACAGATACTAAAGCCACAGTAATGGCACAGTGATTTATCAAGCCAGTTCACATCAAATTATCACAGCGCCCCCCCCCTACTGTCAGGCCTAATAATGCCCCGTGAGCCCCCTCAGCCTGGGCCCTGCCTCATAGCTGCACCCTGGTCACAGTTCATTACTGAGTGCTCAAACATGTGTCCTTCTGTCTGGTTTCCCTCTGAGCGTGACGCCTCACACCAGTCAATGATCATCTTGGACACACACTCATGAGAATCAAGAGTTGTTTTGGTTTAAGTGAGGGTTTGTGTGTGTGTGTGTGTGTGTGTGTGTGTGTGTGTGTGTGTGTGTGTGTGTGTGTGTGTGTGTGTGTGTGTGTGTGTGTGTGTGTGTGTGTGTGTGTGTGTGTGTGTGTGTGTGTGTGTGTGTGAGTGTGGTAATTATGGTAATTCATATAATAATCCAGTATTTATGTTGACAGTATGTAGTATTATAATATCACACACATGTTATCTATACTTCCCTCTTTCTCTGCTCCTCACCTGGCATGTATAACAATAGCCCTTTAAAGTTTTGCTATGGAAAAACAAGAGACAGAAAAAAGACAAGTCAAGTTGAATAGTGTACGTGAGTATAGGTCAGGTATGTAACAGAATCTAGCTTGAAATAAACAGATTCTTTTTCTGTAGTGAAGCCATGTTTCAATTTAATTTTGCACCAGAACACTGCGTGGGCTTTTGATCCTTCTCAGCGTGGCCCAACACATGGACAATATATCTTTCAAAGATAAAGGTAAAAATGTGCTCTGCTCCGTTGACTGATGATGTCATCCAGTCGCGTGGATGTGCTGGAAGCCAAGCCTGGGAGAAAGACAAACTTTCACAAGAAAGGCTATCCAAGGGATCACAGGGGTGATCTCGGAGCTGTTGGTGAAATCAATTACACATTGTCCAAACTGTCATTCCGCCTGTAGGGACTTCATCTCCAGGGCCTTCTGTTAGGGATCATCCACGATGAGGTCCGACATTGTTTTCCCCCTCTCTGGTGTCCACTCCGCTAGTCCTTCACTCTTCTACTACTCGAACCCCTCTCCCCTATCCTCGGCCAGTGTCTCCCCCCCTCCCCTCCACTTCGCTACATTTGTGTGCTGCTTACAATTCAGTGGAGACCCATTCGTCATCATTTGCCGGCGTATCTGTCTTGAGCGCCTGCGCTTTGATCATGTTGTATTTTATACCTTACATCTGTTCTACATTTAACCTTCTGTAATGCTGTTGCTCAAAAACTATTACCTGGCTTTACAAAGGAACGGTTTGATTGGAGACCTTGTAGCACGTGTAAATCCAGCATCCACTTCATTTGTTATGGGCCGGTAAAATGAATAATCCTTGTTCTTGTACACAGAGGAACGCCATGCTTTCCGATCCCCCTGTCTTGATTTCCTGTCTCTGTAGTGTAGAGTCCTTCAACGCTTTCCCATGATTCAGCCTGCCTACTGTGAGATTCTCTCTTTTCTTTCAAGCTTGTCTGCCCCTAAATCATCATCTTCCATCTCTCACATATAAATCTTTCTATATCCAAAATAGTATTTTTCCCTCCATGCACCTGGAACTACTCAAGATGTACACAATCTGTTGGGTTTTCAGTATGACTATACATTTCCCACATTCCTATCTTCTCCAAACTGTGTATTTTACATTAATTCTCTGAGGCTTTATCCACTGTATCCCTCCCGTTCCTCCTCTCCCTACTGTCCTCTCCCCTTCTCTTCCCTGTTATCCACTGTATTCCTCCCATTCCTCCTCTCCCTGCTGTCCTCTCCCCTTCTCTTCCCTGTTATCCACTGTATTCCTCCCATCCCTCCTCTCCCTACTGTCCTCTCCCCCACCTCTTCCCTGTTATCCACTGTATTCCTCCCATTCCTCCTCTCCCTACTGTCCTCTCCCCCTTCTCTTCCCTGTTATCCACTGTATTCCTCCCGTTCCTCCTCTCCCTACTGTCCTCTCCCCCTTCTCTTCCCTGTTATCCACTGTATTCCTCCCATTCCTCCTCTCCCTACTGTCCTCTCCCCCACCTCTTCCCTGTTATCCACTGTATTCCTCCCATTCCTCCTCTCCCTACTGTCCTCTCCCACTTCTCTTCCCTGTTATCCACTGTATTCCTCCCATTCCTCCTCTCCCTACTGTCCTCTCCCCCACCTCTTCCCTGTTATCCACTGTATTCCTCCCATTCCTCCTCTCCCTACTGTCCTCTCCCCCTTCTCTTCCCTGTTATCCACTGTATCCCTCCCATTCCTCCTCTCCCTACTGTCCTCTCCCCCTTCTCTTCCCTGTAATCCACTGTATTCCTCTCATTCCTCCTCTCCCTACTGTCCTCTCCCCCTTCTCTTCCCTGTTATCCACTCTATCCCTCCCATTCCCCCTCTCCCTACTGTCCTCTCCCCCTTCTCTTCCCTGTAATCCACTGTATTCCTCCCATTCCTCCTCTCCCTACTGTCCTCTCCCCCTTCTCTTCCCTGTTATCCACTGTATCCCTCACATTCCTCACCTTACTGTCCCCGTCCTCTCCTCTCCCTCTCCCTGTCTCCTCCCCTCCTCCTCTTCTCCCCTGGAGTGGTGACTGTCCCTCTCCTCCAGCATGCTAATCAGACCTAATCAGAAGTGAAATGCATTTTTCTAAGGAAGTAGCTAGAAAATTTCACAATCTGCATTTCTCAGACCAAACTGATTAGAGAAACATTATCCTGCTTTCAGAGTCACTTCCAATCTGCTTTTAATCTGTCACTTCAATCGCCTAATTATTTAGTCAATGACCTGGGGACACATTTTGACTAAATAATCAAATGTGTGCCATAACATGTTCCTCATTTCTGCAATGATATCTCTGGTTACATATTATGTTGTTCCTTTGAGCTGAATTGGTAGAGGTGCACGTGCACCTGTGTTTGTGTATGCTTGTGAATGTGTGTGTATGCTTGTGAATGTGTGTGCATGCTTGTGTGTCTCTGTGTATGATTAAGTTAGGTGCAGTATCTGTGTTAGTGTTATTACAGCATAGTGCCTCCCGCATCCATGTGTGTCTGTATGTGTGTTCCTGTTAGTGTGTCTGTGTCTGTAGGTGTGTTTGTTTAGAAGCTGCTGAGCTGTGAATGCTAGGCAGGGCTAATACAGTTTAGCCCTTGGTTGTAAGAGCCTTTGGGGAGCGAGGGAGAGGGCAGGGGAGTCATGTTATTGGAAAGGTCATGATTACAGTAGGGGGTCAGAATAACTCACTGACACTCTCTATACACAACTGCCTGCTTCTGTGCCTGGGGGTGTCGACAACTATATTGAGTATTGACTATATGTCACAGCAATAAAAAGCAAATTTGTTCTCTGTTGCCAAATATTATACCTTCAAGGAGTGTACAGGAGAGTTAGAAAGTCAGGACAGAACACAAAGGTAGCTTCAATGTCAATAAGGCCATCTTGTTGACATTTTTGAAAAAATACTAGTTTACTCGGAATTACTACAGTACTTACTATAGAATTATGTAGTAAACTGTAGCATACTATACTACACACTGTAGTATCCTTTGATCATGTGTGGTACTTACTATAACATTTTGTAGTATACTGTAGAATACTATACGGTCTAAGGCACTGCATCTCAGTGCTAAAGGCGTCACTACAGACCCTGGTTCGATTCCAGGCTGTATCACAACCAGCCGTGATTGGGAGTCCCATAGGGCAGCGCACATCCTCTGGGTTAGGGTTTGTAAATAAGTAAATAAGAATTTGTTCTTGACTTGAAGAATTTGTTCTTGACTGACTTGCCCAGTTAAATAAAGGTTAAATAACTCAAATAAAAATACATTAAACAGAAATACACACTGTACTATCCCTCGGTCATGTGTAGTACCTACTGTATAATTCTGTAGAAAATATGTAGTATACTGAAGAATACTATACTACACGATCATGTGTAGTACCTACTGTATAATTCTGTAGAAAATATGTAGTATACTGAAGAATACTATACTACACGATCATGTGTAGTACCTACTGTATAATTCTGTAGAAAATATGTAGTATACTGAAGAATACTATACTACACGATCATGTGTAGTACCTACTGTATAATTCTGTAGAAAATATGTAGTATACTGAAGAATACTATACTACACGATCATGTGTAGTACCTACTGTATAATTCTGTAGAAAATATGTAGTATACTGAAGAATACTATACTACACGATCATGTGTAGTACCTACTGTATAATTCTGTAGAAAATATGTAGTATACTGAAGAATACTATACTACACGATCATGTGTAGTACCTACTGTATAATTCTGTAGAAAATATGTAGTATACTGAAGAATACTATACTACACGATCATGTGTAGTACCTACTGTATAATTCTGTAGAAAATATGTAGTATACTGAAGAATACTATACTACACGATCATGTGTAGTACCTACTGTATAATTCTGTAGAAAATATGTAGTATACTGAAGAATACTATACTACACGATCATGTGTAGTACCTACTGTATAATTCTGTAGAAAATATGTAGTATACTGAAGAATACTATACTACACGATCATGTGTAGTACCTACTGTATAATTCTGTAGAAAATATGTAGTATACTGAAGAATACTATACTACACGATCATGTGTAGTACCTACTGTATAATTCTGTAGAAAATATGTAGTATACTGAAGAATACTATACTACACGATCATGTGTAGTACCTACTGTATAATTCTGTAGAAAATATGTAGTATACTGAAGAATACTATACTACACGATCATGTGTAGTACCTACTGTATAATTCTGTAATAAACTGTACTATACTGTAGAATACACTTTTACTGAAACGTTGATTAATGTGCACTATCCCCGTAAAAAAAAAACTCAAACTCAAACTCAATACTATACTACACACTGTAGTATCCCTTGATCATGTGTAATACTTACTATAGAATTATGTAGTAAACTGTAGTATACTGTAGAATGCTGTACTACACACTGTACTGATATGCTAATATGAATGTGCATGTACCCTGCCCATTCCCCTCCCCCATATCCCAATATGTGCCACCCGTGAGTGAGAAATCTACATGCCAAGTATAGATCATAAATTGTGTTCCCTGCAGCTTATGGAAAAAGCGCTCTTTTAATATTTGTCCAGTAGGTTTGCTCAAGGAGAAGCCACCACTTCAATAACCAGGTTTCCATCCAAACGTTTTATGTGAGTAAAGTACATGTCGAATAAAGCATTTCACAACGGGCCTGATGGAAACAGCAAATGTGTCAGGAAACTTTCCAAATGTCGACAGAACAAAATACGCTAGACAATGTGGGATCTTTCTGTGTCGGTAAAATTCATTATGCGAGAAATATGGGTAGATTTGAAAATTAGATGGAAATCCATTTATTCAGTATTATGGGAATTTAACCCTAAAAGTAATTTTTATGTGAATACGTCTTCAAGCACAACCTTTCAGCTGCAACAAGTCAATTTCATGGAAACACATCACTGCTGGGAAATGCTTTGTTCTTATGAGGATTTTAGAATATTCCCATGAAACTCTGTCACCAATTGGATGGAAACCTAGCTAGTTGTCAAAGATAATAACACAGAAACACTGTAGTAAATACTACAGTTGTCAGAGTTGTGTGTACAGGTGGCAGGGAAGTCAGGAGAATCAAACTGAATGTAATGTAGTTATTTAATCGCAATAAACTAAACAGACTCCAAACACTAAATGTAACAATAAACAAAGTGGGTACGAGGACCTGTCGCACACCAATACAAAACACTGAATAGCAAACAACTTCTGACAAAGACATGACGGGAAACAGAGGGTTAAATACACAACAGGTAATGAATGGGATTGAAACCAGGTGTGTAGGAAGACAAGACAAAACCAATGGAAAATGAATAATGGATCAATGATGGCTAGAAGACCGGTGACGTCGACCACCGGCCGAACAAGGAGAGGCTTCGACTTTGGAAGAAGTCCTGACAACAGTAGTGTCTGCAAAAACACTACAGTAAATCCTACAGTATATACTATAGTTTTTTAACTAGCAATACTATAATACACTTTAAATACTATAATATACTACAGTAACAATGGGGGAAAAAACACCATAGTAAATACTACAGTAATATCCACACAAAAAAACACTATAGTAAATACTACATTAATGTCTGCAAAAACAGTATTTTTACTATTGTAAAAGATAGTGTTTTTTCATGTGGGTCTTGCAAAGAACTAAAATGCTTTTCTTGCAGACTGTGTGTTGCCTCTTTTCGGCTCTACGGGCCAGACTTTGTTTGAGGGAGATTCTATTAGCCTAACATAGCAGACAATAAGTACTTTGAGCATTGAGATTCAGCCCAAGACCCCAAGGACCACAAAAAAACAAGCAATCGAGGGCCATTGGGAGCTATAGGTATTGCTCAAAGGTTACAATTGGTCAAGGTCAAGGGATATCATGTTCACTGGAATAGTTCAAGGGATTGAATGAGTTTTGACTGGTTGATCTGTCTACAAACACAGACAGAGGGAGAACGAGAGAGTACATAATAGAGAGAGAATAAAGAGAAAGAGAGAGGGAGGGCTTTGAACCTACCGCCCGGCGTGGCCCACTTACTGTGGGACCGGCCTCACAAAGACCCAGCGTACCGGCCAGCCGATAAGGATCCAGACCCCAGCACTGAGCAGGGCAGCTGTCCCTCTTTCATCTCCCTCCCTCCTGTGTTTGCACCCCCTCGCTCCTGTTATCACGGTGGATTCTGTAGAGTCATCACGCTTATTTGTGCCTGACACCCAATCTGCAAATAAACCGTCTCTGAAATGTGCTTTTAAAAGAGCATAGGAAAACATTCCACAGTCTGGCCAGACCAGAGGGCAGAGCTCATGGCTCGAGGCCAGAGCACTACAGAGGCAAAGCCAGCTAGTACTTAACACCTTAAACCAGCACCATAGACCCACCACCACCATAGGCCATGAACCCTAGGAGAGAGGGAGCACTTTGACCATGGGAAAGGCAACGTTGAAGCCAATGCAAAAAACATAGTATTCATACGTATTCAGTATTGTCAAATTCACATCATTTGGCCATTACTGTAGTTGCATAATACCAATTTCACAACATTGTAGGGCCGATAAAAATCAATTTCAGATTATTGCTTTGTATTTGTTGAACAAAAAACATTGACCTGTATACTTTATGTTATTGTGGAAATCCCATCAACTCATATTTAACTTCAAGTGCTAACCCCTACAAAAACAAACAAAAACGACAATGGCAATTTCTGTTACAGCTAAATATTAATCAGTGAAAATATTGACCTGCTGATATTTCTGAAGTCCAAACCCCACAAGGAGAGAGGCCTTTAATAACAGCTGGTGTGGTAATAGAGAGGGGGGGGGGGACTGGAGGTGGAGATGGGGGGGTTGATGGGAGAGCTATTTCAGGAAAGGTGGAGAGGAATACTATTGATCGGGACACTTAGACTTGATAAGGACATCAGCCTTAAGAGGAGCAAGGTAATCATTAAATCCACCAATTGGCCACTGTGGGTTGTGCTATATATATTTGTTTCGTGCTCCGTCTCTCTCTTCTCTTTTCTTTTGTTGCCAGAGGTGAAAGGGAAATCTCATCTCCATCAGGCTAAATTGTGGAGGCAGCATTATCAGTAGGAAAGACCTGGGGATCTGACAGCTCCCTCTCCATGATGATTAATTACTCCTCTCTGAGCCCGGTGTGTGTGTGTGTGTGTGTGTGTGTGTGTGTGTGTGTGTGTGTGTGTGTGTGTGTGTGTGTGTGTGTGTGTGTGTGTGTGTGTGTGTGTGTGTGTGTGTGTGTGCCTCTGCACCTTTGGAAGTGGCTGGAGGCGACGGGTGATAAGTGCTGCCCTTATTACTGGGCACAGTGGGAGGAGAGAAGGCGAGAAGGCCTCCCTCCACCTCCACCTCAGCAGCACTGCGCTAAAGCAGCCCAATCACCATTCACATCTACCACACACCAGGCTGGCCTAGAGGAGCGGAGCGATGTGGTAACTAGGCCCTTGTTTATGCCTCTCTTTAGACACTAATGGATCGGTCCGATCATACCCCCATCAGTGTGATATTGGTTTAATCCCTCCTTGCTCTCTTTAATCTCTCTCTCTCTCTCTCTCTCTCTCTCTTTCTCTCTCCTATCTCCTCAGGGTTATATGGTTTTGATCTCCCCTCTAATCACTTTGGCTGTCTGGATTGGGTTTACAGACTCTTTAGAGCTCTCTATTTCCCCTTGCCAGGGGGAGGAGGGATGCCTTGCTTCTCTCACATCTCATCTCACTTCTGAGAGACAGAATTAATCACTTTTGGACATAGAGAACTATAGCAATTTAATACAGTATTAGTAGCATCATAGTTCCAATCACCTGGTAGGAAATGAGTGAATTCATTGGTTGAAGAGTGCATTTAAATCTACTTGTATCTCAATAGACCCATGACTGGTAGGCCTACAGATTGTCTTGTTCAGGTTCAGCTGGTCTATAAGTATACTGTCTCCCTATAGCCTTCATTGTTGTCTGACGTGCATGATCACCCCTCTCCCTGAGGCCGTGTGTATGTATGTATGAGTGGGCGTGCGTGTGTCTGTTTGTGTGCATGAGGGTGTGTGTGTGTGTGTGTGTGTGTGTGTGTGTGTGTGTGTGTGTGTGTGTGTGTGTGTGTGTGTGTGTGTGTGTGTGTGTGTGTGTCAGAACAGGCATATGTAGGAGGAGAGGTTCATTATTGGTGCTGTCTGTCAGTGGTCTCCCTCAAGGCCTGTGAGACAAAGAGAGACACGCTAGCTAGAGAACCGTACTGCTACCCGCCATACATACAACACGCCTGTCACACGCCTGTCCCCGACCATGTCCCCACATGTCATTATGATGTCATCCAGATGGACACATCTGCCTGTTTTGCCCAGAAACAAATCTGCTAACGCTGTGAGAGAGAGAGTCATGAACAACCTGTTTCAACCTGTCTCTCTCCAGCACCAGGGTTTGATTGGTTTATATCCAGCTGCTGGCAGTCCCGGTGGCGGCCGTCATGATGTATAGGGGGAGAATGAGAGATGCCGCGTAGCGAGCCGTGTTAGATCCCCAAGATAACACGCGTTTGCATGTCAATATTGTGTTAAAAGCCAATGTTCTCCCTTGTCCCCTCACATCATTATTAGGACCTCTATAGATTACATTTGTATTCCGGAGGAGGGCCCTGGCTCTGTGGCTATCAGTTATTCTGCTGTACTGTATAAGCTTATGTTTCCAACAAATGTTTTTTTAATGGCTGTAGCCTGTCATTCAGCTTATTGGCCTGCCATTTGTCCCCTCCTCCTCCCCCTTCTCCTCCTCCAAGAGGAGCGTTGGTTGTCATCATTAGACGGAGATGAGGTGAACCTTTCCAGGGCCTGAGACCTTTTACTCTGGGAATCAAAGCTCGGAGCATCAGAGCAACCCCTCCCAGATAATTTCCCATGTTCCCCAGCTTTGTTTTGTTCATCTGCAGAGCATGAAAATAAAGGAATATGGCAACATTATGGCATTTGAAGTCAATATGTATTATAAAATCAATCTAGATGAAGATCTGCCCATCGCTCTAATTAGACGAGGTGACTGGAGATTGATTTTTAATTGCAAAAGTAATTACATGGAGCAGATAGCCAGTGACATTTGATTATCTAGGTGATTGATTAAAAGGCCTGGCTGCTGGGGCACACTGTCAGGCAGCTGAATCCCAGACAAAAGAGAAAATTAAAAAAGTTGTCCCGTTTGTAATCACGAATTTCAAGGGTGAAATTACAAAGCCAAACATCCCCTCGGAGAGCTCAGCGTCCTTCCACTTTGCCTGTCTGCCCCCCTCATCTATCTGTAGTACAAACACACACACACCCAAACACACACACACACACACACACACACAGACACACACACCTCAGCAGGCAACCCTCAAAGCCCCTGACACGATAAAGAGGGGAAAGATTATGTGAAAAATGAATGGAGGAATTGTTGGCTTACAAACAGCCCGGTGGGTAAATGATGGGAGCATTCATCTGCTTAACAGCCTCATCAGAACACTGCTGGCGGAACACGGGGAGCGGAACGTCGGAACGCGGAACCTTGGCGAGGTGGGTAGAAAAGCTCTTATCTCTCTCCGAGAGTTCTTCTTCACTCAACTCCATCTCTTGTCATCTGCAAGCAATAGGTGCCTGCACCTGTTCATTGTTGTCTGTCTGCTGATAAGAAACTCAGCTAAATAAACAGCAGAATAAACATCTGATCTCTGCATGGGTTCGGGAAAGGAGGAGAGTATTATTTTCATCTTTTTTTCTTTTTCTCATCTGTCATTCTTGTGGGATGTTTATCTGAGAAAAGGAGTGTTGACATGGCAAACGGGTGAGGGGACAGTTGAGGTGTTTGTTGTTTACAGTGACAGGTTCTGTGGCAGTGAGTAGAGTTGAGGTCTGTTAGTGTATACAGTCTGTATTACTGACCACTGGTGCCGCTGACTAATGTGTGTTTTGCTGCTTGTCATCATGTCTCCCCTTCACCTCTTGGTCTGCCCTCTAACTCCAAATATCAACCCACCCTACCCCAGCTGTTGTTAATATAGAGCATACTGTCACACACTCACATACAGTAGGAGCACACACACCTCCTCTGCTCTCCTCCTGGTCCCAGTCCTCGTAACATGGCGATACATTTATTCCTCACCCTAGGACATGTCTATAAATTATGGCTAGTTAAGGAATCATTTAGCCCCGGTTGTTAAGCCACTCCTGCATTTCAGTGGAAGGTTCACTCTTAAAGCCTTCCATGGAGCCATTTATGTCTTTCATTTACAGGACCTAGTCTGTAGGATACTCCTCTGCTTTATGAAGTGGTATTAGGGGGGCTATTTAGTTGTCATGGCAGAGAGTCTGCTGCACAGAACAGAGCAGCAGGCAGGCAGAAGCCATGCAGTCACTGGAAAAGGAGAGACCTGGGACCAGAGAGCAAAGTCGGATGATTTCAAAATGAGAGGCGCAGAACAGACTGGTCCTTTTAACTCAAAGGCTCTGCTCTCTAGCCTGGCAGAAGCAGCCGAGGCGAGGCTTCCCTTTGAAGGAGGGAAAGAGAGAGGGAGGAAGAGAGACGAGGGATGAAGGAAGAAAGAGCAAGGGAGGAGAGGGAGGGAGGGGAAATAAGACAGGCCCATGCCAGCAGCCTCAGATAGATATTATTCCCCCTCAGGACGTACAGAGTCTATATTGGCTTAAGCAGCGCAGGCCCTGGGGTCATGGCTGTCTCTGTAGCTTCTAGACCCACACTAACAGGGACTACTCTACCTCCCTCCCTCCCTTGGTTAGAGGAGGAGGAGGAGGAGGAAAAAGGGCAGGTAGACAGTGTCTGTGTCCCAAATGTCACCCTATTCCCTATAAAGTGCATTACTTTTGACCAGAGTCCATAGTCAAAAGTAGTGCACTTTATAGGGAATATGGTGCAATTTGGGATGCAGTCCTTGTGGCTGTCTGCCTGTATGCTGTGTAAATCATCACACATGTGCCTCCCAGCACCATCTATTCAGGCCTGGGCCCTGCTGTGGCTCTGTGCTCTGCTGTGGCTCTGTGCTCTGCTGTGGCTCTGGGCTCTGCTGTGGCTCTGTGCTCTGCTGTGGCTCTGTGCTCTGCTGTGGCTCTGGGCTCTGCTGTGGCTCTGTGCTCTGCTGTGGCTCTGTGCTCTGCTGTGGCTCTGGGCTCTGCTGTGGCTCTGGGCTCTGCTGTGGCTCTGGGCTCTGCTGTGGCTCTGGCTCTGGGCTCTGCTGTGGCTCTGGGCTCTGCTGTGGCTCTGGGCTCTGCTGTGGCTCTGTGCTCTGCAGTGGCTCTGGGCTCTGCTGTGGCTTTGTCCTCTGCTGTGGCTCTGGGCTCTGCTGTGGCTCTGTGCTCTGCTGTGGCTCTGTGCTCTGCTGTGGCTCTGGGCTCTGCTGTGGCTCTGTGCTCTGCTGTGGCTCTGTGCTCTGCTGTGGCTCTGGGCTCTGCTGTGGCTCTGGGCTCTGCTGTGGCTCTGGGCTCTGCTGTGGCTCTGTGCTCTGCTGTGGCTCTGTGCTCTGCTGTGGCTCTGTGCTCTGCTGTGGCTCTGTGCTCTGCTGTGGCTCTGGGCTCTGCTGTGGCTCTGGGCTCTGCTGTGGCTCTGTGCTCTGCTGTGGCTCTGTGCTCTGCTGTGGCTCTGGGCTCTGCTGTGGCTCTAGGCTCTGCTGTGGCTCTGGGCTCTGCTGTGGCTCTGTGCTCTGCTGTGGCTCTGGGCTCTGCTGTGGCTCTGGGCTCTGCTGTGGCTCTGGGCTCTGCTGTGGCTCTGGGCTCTGCTGTGGCTCTCTGCTCTGCTGTGGCTCTGGGCTCTGCTGTGGCTCTGGGCTCTGCTGTGGCTCTGGGCTCTGCTGTGGCTCTGGGCTCTGCTGTGGCTCTGGGCTCTGCTGTGGCTCTGTGCTCTGCTGTGGCTCTGGGCTCTGCTGTGGCTCTGGGCTCTGCTGTGGCTCTGGGCTCTGCTGTGGCTCTGTGCTCTGCAGTGGCTCTGGGCTCTGCTGTGGCTCTGTGCTCTGCTGTGGCTCTGTGCTCTGCTGTGGCTCTGTGCTCTGCTGTGGCTCTGGGCTCTGCTGTGGCTCTGGGCTCTGCTGTGGCTCTGTGCTCTGCTGTGGCTCTGGGCTCTGCTGTGGCTCTGTGCTCTGCTGTGGCTCTGGGCTCTGCAGGGGAACACAAAGCAGCGGCACTTATTACATTTCCATGAAGTTTACCGAATTTGTGGGATCAGTGGAGTGAGGCCGTCAGGGAGCCCGGCCCTGTTGCCGCCTGCAGCGCCTCTCCTTCTGTCTCCTGCTGCCGTTGACTGAGGCCCAGTGTGGCTGCAGCAGGCTCCTCCCATCTCTCACATACAGTACAGCGTCCCCCTCTCTCTCCTTCCTCCCCCGAACAGCCTCCCCTTCTCCCCCCTTCCTCCCCCATACAGCCTCCCCTTCACCCTCCTGCACCCTGCAGGCCCCACTGCCCACTTCCTGCAGGGGCCACAGAGGGCCAGGATGCAGCAGGAGAGAGGAGAAGGCAGCCATAAAAATATAAATGTACACGCAAATATACACACACGCTATATATTTGGACATGGATATCTACAGCACAGACTCATACTGTCGACACACAATTGCATTGCACACATGGATTACACACACACACACACACACACACACACACACACACACACACACACACACACACACACACACACACACACACACACACACACACACACACACACACACACACACACACACACACACACACACACACACACACACACACACACCTCGTCCTTCCAGATGACATGTTTACGCTCCCCTATCCCTTCATACACACCCCAAACCCAAAATGAAAAATGGCTTTATTAGTACATAACAAGAACTGACTTTAGCTGCTGAGGAATGGGAGGCTGACTTTACCAAACCAAAGAACCTTAGCAGATAATCCCCAGCATGTCATGGGCAGTAAACGCTCACAGCGGGCTGTCCGTCATGGGCCGAGGCACTTCCAGATGTGGAACCAGGCTGAGGGGTGGAGGGATGATGGGGAGAGGCTGAGAGGTGGAGGGATGGAGGGTGGAGGCTGGTGATGAGGCTATAGAAGAGGCCTGGATGGAGGGTGGTGGCAGGCTGGTGAGGGAGTGAGAGGGGATCTCTAGGTGGGGAGAAAGATGGACAGGACACTGACGTGTTATAGTTAATAATGGTAAAGGACTCAAAGGGACAGGACACAGACATGTTATAAATGCTGGTGAAGGACTCAGAGGGAAAGGACACTGATATGTTATAAATGCTGGTGAAGGACCAGAGAGACAGGAGACAGACATGCTATAAATGCTGGTGAAGGACCAGAGGGACAGGACACTGATATGTTATAAATACCAGTGAAGGACTCAGAGGGAAAGGACACTGATATGTTATAAATGCTGGTGAAGGACCAGAGAGACAGGAGACAGACATGCTATAAATGCTGGTGAAGGACCAGAGGGACAGGACACTGATATGTTATAAATACCAGTGAAGGACTCAGAGGGAAAGGACACTGATATGTTATAAATGCTGGTGAAGGACCAGAGAGACAGGAGACAGACATGCTATAAATGCTGGTGGAGGACCAGAGGGACAGGAGACAGACATGCTATGAATGTTGGTGAAGGACCAGAGGGACAGGACACAGACATGCTATAAATGCTGGTGAAGGACCAGAGGGACAGGAGACAGACATGCTATAAATGCTGGTGAAGGACCAGAGGGACAGGAGACAGACATGCTATAAATGCTGGTGAAGGACCAGAGGGACAGGAGACAGACATGCTATACATGTTGGTGAAGGACCAGAGGGACAGGACACAGACATGCTATACATGTTGGTGGGGGACCAGAGGGACAGGAGACAGACATGTTATACATGTCTGTGAAGGACCAGAGGGACAGGAGACAGACATGCTATAAATGTTGGTGAAGGACCAGAGGGACAGGAGACAGACATGTTATAAATGTTGGTGAAGGACTAGAGGGACACAGACATGTTATAAATGTTGGTGAAGGACTAGAGGGACACAGACATGTCATAAATGTTGGTGAAGGACCAGAGGGACAGGAGACAGACATGTTATAAATGTTCGTGAAGGACTAGAGGGACATAGACATGTTAAAAATGCTGGTGAAGGACCAGAGGGACACAGACATGTTATAAATGCTGGTGAAGGACCAGAGGGACACAGACATGTTATAAAGGCTGGGGAAGGACCAGAGGGACACAGACATGTTATAATTGTTGGTGAAGGCCCAGAGGGACACAGACATGTTAAAAATGCTTGTGAAGGACCAGAGGGACACAGACATGTTATAGATGCTGGTGAAGGACCAGAGGGACACAGACATGTTATAAATGCTGGTGAAGGACCAGAGGGACACAGACATGTTATAAATGCTTGTGAAGGACCAGAGGGACACAGACATGTTATAAATGTTGTTGAAAGACCAGAGGGACACAGACATGTTATACATGCTGGTGAAGGACAAAAGGGACACAGACATGTTATACATGTTGGTGAAGGACCAGAGGGACACAGACATGTTATAAATGTTGGTGATGGACCAGAGGGACACAGGCATGTTATAAATGTTGGTGAAGGACCAGAGGGACACAGACATGTTATAAATACTGGTGATGGACCAGAGGGACACAGACATGTTATAAATTCTGGTGAAGAACCAGCGGGACACAGACGTGTTATACATTCGGGTGAGGGACCAGTGGGACAGGAGACAGACATGTTATAAATGCTGGTGAAGGACCAGAGGGAAACAGACATGTTATAAATTCTGGTGAAGGACCAGAGGGACACAGACATGTTATACATTTTGGTGAAGTACCAGAGGGACACAGACATGTTATACATGTTGGTGAAGGACCAGAGGGACACAGATATGTTATAAATGCTGGTGAAGGACCAGAGGGACACAGACATGTTATAAATGCTGGTAAGGGACCAGGGGGACACAGACATGTTATAAATGCTCGTGAAGGACCAGACAGAGGGACACAGACATGTTATAAATGCTGGTGAAGGACCAGAGGGACAGGAGACAGACATGTTATAAATGCTGGTGAAGGACCAGAGGGACACACACATTATAAATGCTGGTGAAGGACCAGAGGGACACAGACATGTTATAAATGCTGGTGAGGGACCAGGGGGACACAGACATGTTATAAATGCTGGTGAAGGACCAGAGGGACACAGACATGTTATAAATGCTGGTGAAGGACCAGAGGGACAGGAGACAGACATGTTATAAATGCTGGTGAAGTACCAGAGGGACACAGACATGTAATAAATTCTGGTGATGTACCAGAGGGACACAGACATGTTATAAATTCTGGTGAGGGACCAGGGGGACACAGACATGTTATAAATGCTGGTGAAGGACCAGCGGGACACAGACATGTTATAA
This sequence comes from Oncorhynchus kisutch, assembly GCF_002021735.2. NCBI lineage: Eukaryota > Metazoa > Chordata > Actinopteri > Salmoniformes > Salmonidae > Oncorhynchus > Oncorhynchus kisutch. The sequence continues at coordinate 76,353,473 of NC_034181.2, read as the reverse complement.
ATGCTGGTGAAGGACCAGAGGGACACAGACATGTTATAAATGCTGGTGAAGGACCAGAGGGACACAGACATGTTATAAATGCTGGTGAAGGACCAGAGGGATCACGTTAATGGATGCCTGTGTTATTATATTAACACTTCATTTTGTATATGTGGGGAAGCATCAGACAGATGGTCCTTTGAAGCTCAGTTGGTAGAGCAAAGCGTTTGTAACACCAGTGGTGTGGGCTTGTTTATATTATTTCATTGTACATAGCATTGGTCAGTTCAGTGAGTGAGGAAAACCAATGTATACATCTGCTTGTTGTTACGTGTGCCTGTGCAGAAATATCAGTTTATACGCCCACGTTGTCTTTTTGATGTCCTCGTCCAATCCATGGCCAAAATACATCCATCCTCTCGTTGTTTGGAAGCCAGCAGCATCTACGTGATTCAGACTCTGTGCCACCACTTGTCCTGCTAACACTGTGATGAAAGGATCCACAGACACAGATACAGACATTCTGTAATTACACATCAGGCAGCGGTATTTTTCCATTTGTAGATCAATGCTGAACTATTGACATTGTTGCAGGTTAAACAAGACTGAGTTTATGCAGCCAACATCTTTCATTTATTCCCACTGATGTATTCTAGTCACAACTGTTGTCTGGCTCGCTCTTGTTTCCGCTAAACGAAAAAAAGGGAGACTAGCAACCCGGACAAAGCAAGCCTTTCTTTTTCAATCCGTCCATTCTCTCTTCAGGTAGGTCTATACAAGTCACTGTCCTCAACATTCTTGCTCACTGTTCGTCAGAGAATGTTTTTGTTTAAAGACATAAGGCAAAGTCAGTTGTTGTGACCTTAAAGAGCAGAGCGTCTCTCTCTGGTCTGCTATGTCCATTTGATCTGGTCAGAGATGTACCTCTCTGATGCCTGTCCTATTAGTGGTGGGCCTTTTCACCGGCCTGCCTCTCGGGGTGATGGTGGCGATACCTAGAAAGGGCTACATTTCGATCCCGGTGGCTGATAAGGGCCGGCCCGTTGACGGGGCTGATGGCATCTGCTCTGGCTGTCTGTGGTTGCGCTCCAAGACAAATGCACCCTGGGAAGGTGAGCGCTGGCCGTTGTGGTCCTTATCAATCAATTACATTTTACTTTGTCAGATGAATTGTATGGAATTGTTCGGTGCTGATAGGAACCTGTGTGTGTGGAGGTTAGGGGTGTGTATGTGTGTGTGTTGGTTCAGGGATGCCCTTCGTTGCCCTTGGTGCTATAGATTTGCGTTTTATCATCATCATCATCATCATCATTTTAATATGGTTACCTTTTAATTCAGTTACACACTTAAAGTAATGGGAAATATATTTATTAAAGGTTTTCCTTTTGCTTGATGAATAAGTAATACAATTAAAATGCCATGCTTCCTTCAACACACTAACCATGGCATCTAACTGTTTGTAACGATAAACAGAACATATCAACACAAGAAGAGGACATTTTATAAATGTTGAATTCTCACTTCAACTGGATGAAAGAGTCAGTCCCCTCTCTGCACTCTCTCCATCCTCATTTACAACCACAGAACCCCTTCTTTGCTTATGAAAAGCTGGATTAATGACGTAACGTTCTGCTGATAATGATGTGATTGCCAAGTTGCTGTTGGACCGTGGTCAGACTGTGTTCGTCTTACTAATGAGATGCCACATAGGGAAGACGGAGCGACCGGGGCACCCAAGCGGTCGTCGCAAAATAATTCCCCATCCAGATTTAGGTCGTAAAAACAAGAGGATTTCAAGACAGGGAGGCCCAATGCATCCTGCTGGCCTGCCAACTGACCACATCATTCTGAGAGTTCATTTTTCAGGATAGAATTTGGCAGGCCGCTACAACAACGGCTAGGTTAGCTCCAGTCTGGCCAAGGCAGTGTATTGTTTCTATTCCAGACAAAAGCAGCTACTGACAGTAGGTTATGGAGGCCTGTGGTCCGTCCTTATCACTTGTGAGAACGCTGGTTGGCTCAGGGCTCTGACGTAGGGCCTATAGGCTCTGACAGCAGTAGGCTATGGGCTTGTGGTCCTCCATCTTCCTTATCAACCGTGTGGAGGCTGGCTCTAGCTTCAAGCTCTGAGGTAGCAGGCCCTTTAGCACTGCATATGCTGAGGACAGTAGTCAGATGAGTGGAGGTTAAATCAGTGAGTGTTTCCTCCTCCAGCACATCTAAATCTTCCATCTCCCCCTTCGGCTGAAGCCCAGTTCACAGTCTCTTAACTTCTTCTCTGCTTCTCTTCTCTTCTCAGCAGAGTAGTGTAGTGGGTCAGCTTGATCCCCCCTGTCTTGTCTCCTCTCCTCTTCTCTTCCCTTCTCTGCAGAGTAGTGTAGTGGGTCAGCTTGATCCCCCCTGTCTTGTCTCCTCTCCTCTTCTCTTCTCTTCTCAGCAGAGTAGTGTAGTGGGTCAGCTTGATCCCCCCTGTCTTGTCTCCTCTCCTCTTCTCTTCTCTTCTCAGCAGAGTAGTGTAGTGGGTCAGCTTGATCCCCCCTGTCTTGTCTCCTCTCCTCTTCTCTTCCCTTCTCAGCAGAGTAGTGTAGTGGGTCAGCTTGATCCCCCCTGTCTTGTCTCCTCTCCTCTTCTCTTCCCTTCTCAGCAGAGTAGTGTAGTGGGTCAGCTTGATCCCCCCCTGTCTTGTCTCCTTTCCTCTTCTCTTCCCTTCTCTGCAGAGCAGTGGGTCAGCTTGATCCCCCCTGTCTTGTCTCCTTTCCTCTTCTCTTCCCTTCTCTGCAGAGTAGTGTAGTGGGTCAGCTTGATCCCCCCTGTCTTGTCTCCTTTCCTCTTCTCTTCCCTTCTCTGCAGAGTAGTGTAGTGGGTCAGCTTGATCCCCCCTATCTTGTCTCCTCTCCTCTTCTCTTCCCTTCTCAGCAGAGTAGTGTAGTGGGTCAGCTTGATCCCCCTGTCTTGTCTCCTCTCCTCTTCTCTTCCCTTCTCAGCAGAGTAGTGTAGTGGGTCAGCTTGATCCCCCCTGTCTTGTCTCCTCTCCTCTTCTCTTCCCTTCTCTGCAGAGCAGTGGGTCAGCTTGATCCCCCCTGTCTTGTCTCCTTTCCTCTTCTCTTCCCTTCTCTGCAGAGCAGTGGGTCAGCTTGATCCCCCCTGTCTTGTCTCCTTTCCTCTTCTCTTCCCTTCTCTGCAGAGCAGTGGGTCAGCTTGATCCCCCCTGTCTTGTCTCCTTTCCTCTTCTCTTCTCTTCTCTGCAGAGCAGTGGGTCAGCTTGATCCCCCCTGTCTTGTCTCCTCTCCTCTTCTCTTCCCTTCTCTGCAGAGTAGTGTAGTGGGTCAGCTTGATCCCCCCTGTCTTGTCTCCTCTCCTCTTCTCTTCCCTTCTCAGCAGAGTAGTGTAGTGGGTCAGCTTGATCCCCCCTGTCTTGTCTCCTCTCCTCTTCTCTTCCCTTCTCTGCAGAGCAGTGGGTCAGCTTGATCCCCCCTGTCTTGTCTCCTTTCCTCTTCTCTTCCCTTCTCTGCAGAGCAGTGGGTCAGCTTGATCCCCCCTGTCTTGTCTCCTTTCCTCTTCTCTTCCCTTCTCTGCAGAGCAGTGGGTCAGCTTGATCCCCCCTGTCTTGTCTCCTCTCCTCTTCTCTTCCCTTCTCTGCAGAGCAGTGGGTCAGTTTGAGCTCCCCTGTCATTGGGTGGAACTCATTCGGGGGGCATTAAAGTGTAAACCAGAAGAAAAAACAAAGGGCTTAGGCAAATCAGATGGCTCAAACAACAACAACAAACGCACACTCTTTAATCTTCTTAGGGAAATGAATGAGGGGGAGCCCCCTTGGACCGGCGGCACGGAGGGGCGGATAATGATCCCGGACCGGGGGGATGAAGGGAGGGAGGAGAAAGAAGAGGAGGCAGTGGATCAGGCAGAAGGTGAGAACGGGATAGGGGGATTAGGAGAGAGGACTCCCACCAGAATCAAACAGGACTCTAGCCAAAGGGATCTCTCTCTTCCCTCCCATCCCAAACTTCAAAAAGTCTGCCCTAAGCTGGAAGTAGGTGTCAGTAATCCCTCTGTGGATGTAGATCTATGCTGCAGACTCAGGCCTCGCCTTTCATCCTGCAGGCTGCTTGTACAGCATGCTCTAGACTCTTCCTCCATCTCCCTCATCTCCATGGCCTGGGAAGGTAAACTTTTGCACTGTGGCCCCCATTGCAGATCACAGGGATCCATCTGTTCGACTCGCTCATTATCTCTTTATTAGTGAACTAACTGCGTCACCCGCTCGCAGATCAGAGCTTAAATATGTAGACTACGGTAGAGCCCTGGTGGAGTGCTTTGTGGAGACTGTTATATGGTTTGTAGATCACAGCCTAGGCAGATGGATGTGTAGGCCTACTTTAGGAAGACCTGAAAAATTGCCAAAGACTCTAGTCACCCAAGCCATAGACTGTTCACTCCTCTACCATCCGGCAAATGGTACCGGAGCATCGGCTCTCGGACCAACAGGCTCTGAGACACCTTCTACCCCCAAGCCATACGACTGCTAAATGGCCAGAATGCTAAATAGTCAATTAATGGTACCTAAACTATCTGCACAGACACACCATGTACAGAACTCACTCACACACATTACATTGACACTCCCACACAAAACCCAAACACATTCACATACACAACATACGCACATACATAACGCACACACACATACTGACACAACACAAACACACATACATACAGATTACACACATGCACACACACCTTTACTCTCATCATTTGCTGCTGCTACTCTGTATTTATTATTATTATTATTATTTCCTGATGCCTATTCACTTTATCCTGCTTTCATGTACATATCAACCTCAAATACCTCATACCTCTGCACATTGATCTGGTACTGGTACTTTCTGTATATAGCTCCACATTGATCTGGTACTGGTACTTTCTGTATATAGCTCCACATTTTTTTTTTTTTTCCACCTTTGTTTAACCAGGTAGGCTAGTTGAGAACAAGTTCTCATTTGCAACTGCGACCTGGCCAAGATAAAGCATAGCAGTGTGAGCATACAACAAAGAGTTACACATGGAGTAAACAATTAACAAGTCAATAACACAGTAGAAAACGAAGGGGGGGTCTATATACAAACATTGATCTGGTACTGGTACTTTCTGTATATAGCTCCACATTGATCTGGTACTGGTACTTACTGTATATAGCTCCACATAGATCTGGTACTGGTACTTACTGTATATAGCTCCACATAGATCTGGTACTGGTACTTACTGTATATAGCTCCACATAGATCTGGTACTGGTACTTTCTGTATATAGCTCCACATAGATCTGGTACTGGTACTTTCTGTATATAGCTCTACATAGATCTGGTACTGGTACTTTCTGTATATAGCTCCACATAGATCTGGTACTGGTACTTTCTGTATATAGCTCCACATAGATCTGGTACTGGTACTTTCTGTATATAGCTCCACATTGATCTGGTGCTGATACTCCCTGTATATAGCTCCACATAGATCTGGTACTGGTACTTACTGTATATAGCTCCACATAGATCTGGTACTGGTACTTTCTGTATATAGCTCCACATAGATCTGGTACTGGTACTTTCTGTATATAGCTCCACATAGATCTGGTACTGGTACTTTCTGTATATAGCTCCACATAGATCTGGTACTGGTACTTTCTGTATATAGCTCCACATAGATCTGGTACTGGTACTTACTGTATATAGCTCCACATAGATCTGGTACTGGTACTTTCTGTATATAGCTCCAGATAGATCTGGTACTGGTACTTTCTGTATATAGCTCCACATAGATCTGGTACTGGTACTTTCTGTATATAGCTCCACATAGATCTGGTACTGGTACTTTCTGTATATAGCTCCACATAGATCTGGTACTGGTACTTACTGTATATAGCTCCACATAGATCTGGTGCTGGTACTTTCTGTATATAGCTCCACATAGATCTGGTACTGGTACTTACTGTATATAGCTCCACATAGGTCTGGTACTGGTACTTTCTGTATATAGCTCCACATTGATCTGGTGCTGATACTCCCTGTATATAGCTCCACATAGATCTGGTGCTGGTACTTTCTGTATATAGCTCCACATAGATCTGGTACTGGTACTTACTGTATATAGCTCCACATAGATCTGGTACTGGTACTTTCTGTATATAGCTCCACATTGATCTGGTGCTGATACTCCCTGTATATAGCTCCACATAGATCTGGTACTGGTACTTACTGTATATAGCTCCACATAGATCTGGTACTGGTACTTTCTGTATATAGCTCCACATAGATCTGGTACTGGTACTTTCTGTATATAGCTCCACATAGATCTGGTACTGGTACTTTCTGTATATAGCTCCACATAGATCTGGTACTGGTACTTTCTGTATATAGCTCCACATAGATCTGGTACTGGTACTTTCTGTATATAGCTCCACATAGATCTGGTACTGGTACTTACTGTATATAGCTCCACATAGATCTGGTACTGGTACTTACTGTATATAGCTCCACATAGATCTGGTGCTGGTACTTTCTGTATATAGCTCCACATAGATCTGGTACTGGTACTTACTGTATATAGCTTCACATAGATCTGGTACTGGTACTTACTGTATATAGCTCCACATAGATCTGGTACTGGTACTTTCTGTATATAGCTCCACATAGATCTGGTACTGGTACTTTCTGTATATAGCTCCACATAGATCTGGTACTGGTACTTTCTGTATATAGCTCCACATAGATCTGGTACTGGTACTTACTGTATATAGCTCCACATAGATCTGGTACTGGTACTTACTGTATATAGCTCCACATAGATCTGGTACTGGTACTTTCTGTATATAGCTCCACATAGATCTGGTACTGGTACTTTCTGTATATAGCTCCACATAGATCTGGTACTGGTACTTTCTGTATATAGCTCCACATAGATCTGGTACTGGTACTTTCTGTATATAGCTCCACATAGATCTGGTACTGGTACTTACTGTATATAGCTCCACATAGATCTGGTGCTGGTACTTTCTGTATATAGCTCCATATAGATCTGGTACTGGTACTTTCTGTATATAGCTCCACATAGATCTGGTACTGGTACTTTCTGTATATAGCTCCACATAGATCTGGTGCTGGTACTTTCTGTATATAGCTCCACATTGATCTGGTACTGGTACTTTCTGTATATAGCTCCACATTGATCTGGTACTGGTACTTACTGTATATAGCTCCACATAGATCTGGTACTGGTACTTACTGTATATAGCTCCACATTGATCTGGTACTGGTACTTACTGTATATAGCTCCACATTGATCTGGTGCTGATACTCCCTGTATATAGCTCCACATAGATCTGGTACTGGTACTTTCTGTATATAGCTCCACATAGATCTGGTACTGGTACTTACTGTATATAGCTCCACATAGATCTGGTACTGGTACTTACTGTATATAGCTCCACATAGATCTGGTACTGGTACTTTCTGTATATAGCTCCACATAGATCTGGTACTGGTACTTTCTGTATATAGCTCCACATAGATCTGGTGCTGGTACTTACTGTATATAGCTCCACATAGATCTGGTACTGGTACTTTCTGTATATAGCTCCACATTGATCTGGTACTGGTACTTACTGTATATAGCTCCACATAGATCTGGTGCTGATACTCCCTGTATATAGATCCACATTGATCTGGTACTGGTACTTACTGTATATAGCTCCACATAGATCTGGTACTGGTACTTACTGTATATAGCTCCACATAGATCTGGTACTGGTACTTTCTGTATATAGCTCCACATAGATCTGGTACTGGTACTTTCTGTATATAGCTCCACATAGATCTGGTGCTGGTACTTACTGTATATAGCTCCACATAGATCTGGTACTGGTACTTTCTGTATATAGCTCCACATTGATCTGGTGCTGATACTCCCTGTATATAGCTCCACATAGATCTGGTGCTGATACTCCCTGTATATAGCTCCACATAGATCTGGTACTGGTACTTACTGTATATAGCTCCATTCTTGTTTATTATATTTTATTCCTCTTGTGTTACTAAACTATCATTTCATGGTAAAGTTTACACCAGTTGTATTTGGCGCATGTGACAAATAACATTTTATTTGATTTGGAAATATACTTTACATTGGCTACCAATAGCAACTTCACCACACTGAAAGAAGAATCATTCAATTCCCAATGGTTGTCACTATTACCTGTATGTCTCTACTCCATGGTTGTCACTATTACCTGTCTGTCACCACTCCATGGTTGGCACTATTACCTGTCTGTCACTACTCCATGGTTGGCACTATTACCTGTCTGTCACTACTCCATGGTTGGCACTATTACCTGTATGTCTCTACTCCATGGTTGTCACTATTACCTGTCTGTCACCACTCCATGGTTGGCACTATTTACCTGTCTGTCACTACTCCATGGTTGGCACTATTACCTGTCTGTCACTACTCCATGGTTGGCACTCTTACCTGTCTGTCACTACTCCATGGTTGGCACTATTACCTGTCTGTCACTACTCCATGGTTGTCACTATTACCTGTCTGTCACTACTCCATGGTTGTCACTATTACCTGTCTGTCACTACTCCATGGTTGTCACTATTACCTGTCTGTCACTACTCCATGGTTGTCACTATTACCTGTATGTCTCTACTCCATGGTTGTCACTATTTCCTGTCTGTCACCACTCCATGGTTGGCACTATTACCTGTCTGTCACTACTCCATGGTTGGCACTATTACCTGTCTGTCTCTACTCCATGGTTGTCACTATTACCTGTCTGTCACTACTCCATGGTTGTCACTATTACCTGTCTGTCATTACTCCATGGTTGTCACTATTACCTGTCTGTCACTACTCCATGGTTGTCACTATTACCTGTCTGTCTCCACTCCATGGTTGTCACTATTACCTGTCTGTCTCTACTCCATGGTTGTCACTATTACCTGTCTGTCACTACTCCATGGTTGGCACTATTACCTGTCTGTCTCTACTCCATGGTTGTCACTATTACCTGTCTGTCTCTACTCCATGGTTGTCACTATTACCTGTCTGTCACTACTCCATGGTTGTCACTATTACCTGTCTGTCACTACTCCATGGTTGTCACTATTACCTGTCTGTCTCTACTCCATGGTTGTCACTATTACCTGTCTGTCACTACTCCATGGTTGTCACTATTACCTGTCTGTCTCCACTCCATGGTTGTCACTATTACCTGTCTGTCACTACTCCATGGTTGTCACTATTACCTGTCTGTCACTTCTCCATGGTTGTCACTATTACCTGTCTGTCTCTACTCCATGGTTGTCACTATTACCTGTCTGTCTCTATTACCTGGTTGTCACTATTACCTGTCTGTCACTACTCCATGGTTGTCACTATTACCTGTCTGTCTACACTCCATGGTTGTCACTATTACCTGTCTGTCTCCACTCCATGGTTGTCAGTATTACCAGTCTGTCTCCACTCCATGGTTGTCACTATTACCTGTCTGTCTCCACTCCATGGTTGTCAGTATTACCAGTCTGTCTCCACTCCATGGTTGTCACTATTACCTGTCTGTCTCCACTCCATGGTTGTCAGTATTACCAGTCTGTCTCCACTCCATGGTTGTCACTATTACCTGTCTGTCTCCACTCCATGGTTGTCAGTATTACCAGTCTGTCTCCACTCCATGGTTGTCACTATTACCTGTCTGTCTCCACTCCATGGTTGTCCGGTAGGATGAAGGGAAAGCATCAGCAGGGATTTTTACTGTAGATATAAGGTCTGAGTTCTTAGTGTCACAACTGTCAAAAACATCCTTTGGTCATGTTTTGAGATACCTTTGAAATGTGACACCGATGACTATTGTAGTTGGATTTATTTGCCACTTCTTTACCCTTTTCCATTTAACAGAATGGGAAGAAGAGAAAATAAATGGATGCGTGGAATTGAGAAAATAAGTAGGTTTTGTAATGCTTAAAGGGGCCCAGAGCAAAGCCCATTGTATGTGTAGGAGCCCTCCCCTCCTCCTCTTCCCTCCTCTGGCTGCATCAGAACGAACCAGGCCTCATCAAACACTCTGCCATCCTCTGGTGTGATAGTGAAAATACATGCACAATATTTCAATATAGGATGATAAACGTATTCCATTCATGGCATTAGACATAGACAGCTGGAGAAGCCCTGGAAATAAACAGAATCGTAACATTTTGGACTGTATTGTGGGAATACATTCATGGTTATTTATTGTGCCATTCAATCAATCAATCAAATGTATTTATAAAGCCCTTCTTACATCAGCTGATGTCACAAAGTGCTGTACAGAAACCCAGTCCAAAACCCCAAACAGCAAGCAATGCAGGTTAGCACGGTGGCTAGGAAAAACTCCCTAGGAAGAAACCTAGAGAGGAACCAGGCCATTAAATTGCATAGCCAGATATAGAGATTTAGCTGTTGGTATATCTGCTGTTATAGCTGCTGATTTAGAAGAAAAAGAAACGCACACCTATTTAGGCAAGGTGCTGGCTAGCGGAGTAGAAAACGTGAAAATTAAAGAGAGCCGCACACTCTAGGATCTCAGATGCAAAAATGTAATTACCAAAGTTTCGACAGCCAAGCTGTCTTCATCGGGTATAATCACAAACACTGTGGGATGACTCGTTTATGTAGTGTCAAAAGACACAGTGTAATCATGGCTAAGAGTGGCCTAATATCATTGGTTAATTATCAAATATTAAAATGGCATACAAAGAACAGCATACAAACAACAAATGGATAGCATACGATCATAAATTCATTTGACCACACAAGCTTATAAACAATTACACTGGCAAAGTCACAATAATCACAAGAATGGCTTCCGATCAAAGTCTACCTTGAGACCGAAGGGAGCAAGGGTCTTTAAGTTAAAGATCCAGGCAGCCTCTCATTTTAACAATAATAATCGCTGCTGATTTATCTGCAGTTATAACTGCTGATTTAGCTGTTGATTTTGGTGCTGATTTAGCTGTTGATTTAGCTGCTGATTTAGCTGTAGATTTAGGTGCTGATTTAGCTGTTGATTTAGGTGCTGATTTAGCTGTTGATTTCTCTGCTGATTTCTCTGTTGATTTTTGTGCTGATTTAGGTGTTGATTTACCTGTTGATTTATCTGCTCTTATAGCTGCTGATTTAGCTGCTAATTTATCTGTTGATTTAGGTGCTGATTATCTGCTGATTTAGTTGTTGATTTAGCTGCTGTTATAGCTGTTGATTTATCTGCTGTTATAGCTGTTGATTTAGCTGCTGTTATAGCTGCTGTTATAGCTGTTGATTTAGCTGCTGTTATAGCAGTTGATTTAGCTTATGTTATAGCTGTTGATTTAACTGCTGTTACAGCTGTTGATTTAGCTGCTGTTATAGCTGTTGATTTAGCTTCTGTTATAGCTGTTGATGTATCTGCTGTTATAGCTGTTGATTTATCTGCTGTTATAGCTGTTGATTTAGCTTATGTTATAGCTGTTGATTTAGCTGCTGTTACAGCTGTTGATTTAGCTGCTGCTATAGCTGTTGATTTAGCTGCTGTTATAGCTGTTGATTTTAGCTGCTGTTATAGCTGTTGATTTAGCTTCTGTTATAGCTGTTGATTTAGCTGCTGTTACAGCTGTTGATTTAGCTGCAGTTATAGCTGCTGTTACAGCTGTTGATTTAGCTGCTGTTATAGCTGTTGATTTAGCTGATGTTGTAGCTGTTGATTTAGCTGCTGCTACAGCTGTTGATTTAGCTGCTTTAGCTGCTGTTACAGCTGTTGATTTAGCTGCTGTTATAGCTGTTGATTTAGCTGCTGTTACAGCTGTTGATTTAGCTGCTGTTATAGCTGTTGATTTAGCTGCTGTTACAGCTGTTGATTTAGCTGCTGTTACAGCTGTTGATTTAGCTGCTGTTATAGCTGTTGATTTAGCTGCTGTTACAGCTGTTGATTTAGCTGCTGTTATAGCTGTTGATTTAGCTGTTGATTTAGCTGCTGATTTAGCTGCTGTTAAAGCTGTTGATTTAGCTTCTGTTATAGGCTGTTGATTTAGCTGTTGATTTAGCTGCTGTTAAAGCTGTTGATTTAGCTGCTGTTAAAGCTGTTGATTTAGCTGCTGTTACAGCTGTTGATTTAGCTGCTGTTACAGCTGTTGATTTAGCTGCTGTTTATAGCTGCTGTTATAGCTGTTGATTTAGCTGCTGTTAAAGCTGTTGATTTAGCTTCTGTTATAGCTGTTGATTTAGCTGCTGTTACAGCTGTTGATTTAGCTGCGTCTGCACTGCTTCTGAGCTACATTTCTACAATTACTGATGTTAGTTCCCTTATCTGTGAGTCATTTCCAAGGCCGGTTGGTCAGTAATGCTTAGCTCCATGTGGGCCATGGCTAGGTGTAAAAGCTTGACCTCTCAGTAGGACACCAGAGTGACTTTCATTACAGGACCCCTGCTTTATCCCCCTCTGAGTTTACTGATGGGATAAAAACAGTGGGGATAATGCAGGCTACCTTGTAGTGCTAATCAATGCAGGTAATGTAAATATACAATATCCGTATAAAAACACAATTATTTGCTCTTGTGTATATTGTTTTACTAAAGATATGAAATAATGATATAATTTCCCTAAATTTGTGAAAAGATACACTAAACCTGAGTGTGTTGTTGTTTTGGTTGTTGTTGTTGTTGTTTTATTTTCATTAACGCTGTTATCAGGCTGTCTTCTTGTGCGGTTTGGAAGGCTGACAGGGCCCACTCTGCAACACTACACTGGTGCTGACATGTTTGAAACAAGCATGGATGGGCCCACAATACACACACACTCTCCTCTGTCTGTCTTTCTCTCGCTCTCTCTCACTAGTACAGCACCCCTCGTAGGCTAAGCTAGCTACACTACACCATCTCTCTCTCCAAAGGCCTCTTGATTTCCCAGCATGCTCTGTATCAACTCCCACACCACTGTTGTCCTCACATTTCCTTTCAAGCCTGGTCACAGTTGTTTTATATTTTCATCTGGCCGCCCTAGGATATTTATCTGCAGGAGTTTAATGTGGGCGGTCAACTAACTGAAGCGCTGCTGCTTTGTTTTTCAAACAGTAACAGTTACAGGGCCAGAAAACACCAGCATTAGCCTGGCTAATTACTGCATCCAGCTCCATCTCACAAATGTGCCGGTGAAAACCCAAACCATTAATGTGTGTAATTATATTGTAATTGCGTGGTAATTATACTTCTAAAGCACACTCACCTCCTCTCAGCCCCAAAGGCAGGTATATTCCATGCTGCCTGTTCCCCAACAGATTAGAACTGTAGATTTCTCTACCATGGAGAAAACGGATTAAGGACTGTCGCAGTATTCTTCAAGTGTATCCTCTCCTCACTTCAGTTGTACATTTTTGGGGGGTTTTGTTTGTTTTCAGATGCGATTTCACAGAACGGGCGCATAAACATGTACACAATACTGCTGGGGATGGAGGAAATTCTTTTTCATGGGACCAGGGGAAATCCATTCACCAGGTAGCTGAGTGGGACTGAATGTGTGTTTATGATTGAACATCGATTTTTCTCTGTGTTAACATTTTTGTCTACATAGGTATTTCTGTGTGAATGAATATTTCTGTACATTTTGAAATGTGTGTGTTTGTGTAACTGCATGGGCACGTCAGGGTTTCAGTTAGCCGTAGTAGCCGGCTTTTGTCCAATAAAAATAATTGATAAACCGGTTATTAAAATAGGCGCTGGCCAATTGTCCGGGAGAAGAAGAACAAAATCCCATCGCCGAAATACTGCTTTTAGCCTTTTGATTGATAGAAATAACAGTCGATGGAAATACATTCGACTGGTCTTGTTAATCGGTCTATAGGTTCATTTGCATCATTTTGTGGAATTAAATTGGTGTGAGTGTACAGTATATTAATTTTGTATCTTATTTATCACACGCCTACATCATACAGATACAGAGCCTTTGAGTGGAAAATCTGTCTGACACTGCAAGAGCTGATGCTGCAGCATCTGGTGGTGCTTTCAAGACAACTGGGAACTCTGAAAAGTCAGTGACCTTCAAGTCGGAAAATCAGAGCTCTAGAAAGAGGCCCGAGTTCCCGAGTTGGAATTCCAAGTTGGCGACCTTTCAAAACGATTTTTCCCAGTCGGAGCTTGTTTTTTTCCCAGTTCGCAGTTGTCTTGAATGCACTGAAGTTGGAAGTCTGAGATTCCCGAGTTCCGAGTTTGCAGTTATTGTGAACACAGCATCAAACGGCAGGTTTCGTCAACACTTCACACACCACTGTGCAATGAGCTGGAGGCAGTATGCATTTTGAAAACATGTACTTAATTGTTTGAAACCTGAACATTTTAATACATATTATGAAGCTTGTCTTACCTTGCTTCAAAGTATCCCATTAGATCTCTTCTCTTTCTAAATTTCTAACAGATAATTTCATCTCTGTCACATGAAACTGCTCGCATGTGCAGTGCCCTTTTGACAACGGTATTTTCCCACTAATTGCATTATGGAACAAACATTTGTGCGTAGCCTACTGCCTTGTGTGCATTGCTGTGCTTATAATGTGAAGAAACACATTATATGTTCTGTTAATATGAATGACCATATTCTAAATGTGATTTCTGTCATTCTGAGCACCGTGGGTGGATGCCTTAATCAGGTTACGCACCCAATGCAAATTGATCTGGTCAATTTCTCAAATATCCAGTAAATTAAAATGTGTGTTAAAGGCACCACATTTTCCTAACGGAAACCCTGGTGTGCGTGTGTGTGTGTATGTGGTGTTTTTGTGTGTATGTGTTTTGTGTGTGAGTGTGTGTGTGTGTGTGTGTGTGTGTGTGTGTGTGTGTGTGTGTGTGTGTGTGTGTGTGTGTGTGTGTGTGTGTGTGTGTGTGTGTGTGTGTGTGTGTGTGTGTGTGTGTGTGTGTGTGTGTGTGTGTGTGTCTACATGCTATTAGCATTGGGGAGGGGAGGTGTCATTGCTACTTGAATAAACTCAACTGCTGTGCACTGGACTCATTATGTATCCCTACTGTGGTGCTTCATGAAGACATATGGCCAGAGACTAACACTTGATGTGACTTCCTGCATCCTACTGCCTATGCTGCTTGTCACCCGCAATCTAACCCAGTCTAATCCCTGCTTTAATTTACTCCAATCGCAAGCCAAGCAGCAACTAACACTGTCCTCAGGGGTCCTCTCACTTGTGCTGCCGGTGACAAGGGATATGCAAAAGCACAGTTCCTCATCGGGCCAGCTGACAGGGAGCAGTTCCGCCGGGGAACGCACCTCCTGTCTCCTCCCGCCCCTCAGCCTCTTTTAACGTCACTCACCACAGCACTTTGCCAGTTCTTGGGAGAGGGCTTTATTAACATGTTGTTCTGAGGGGCTGTTAGGCCCAGACTGTTTGGCGGCGGATGGAGGAGGATGGAGGAGGATGGAGGAGGATGGAGGAGGATGGAGGATGCAGCTATTGATTGCTGATGAGAAATAGACCCACTGGAAAGTATCTTTGCCGAACCTCTTCCACCTTATTTTTCCCAGTCTTCTAATTTCCCCCAGCCAGGCAGGAATGGTAAGAGGAGAGAGAGCAGGGAGAGCAGGCCGTTGTTGACGGGCAGAAGTAATTGCTATCAGTCTGTCATTAGGCTCCCAGTCTCTCTCTCTCTCCACAGGCCTGTGCTCAGCTTTGCTTACAGATAAGACACTTAGGAGACGAGTGGAATTCTCTCCCCCAAAGCTGTGATGTATTGGATTCTTTACGGTCTGAGCAGCTCCTCCAAATGCCTTTTCATTCCCTCTCGTCCTGAGAACCATTTTCTCTCTGTCCGCTCCACTCTCTCTCTCCACTCTCCTCTCCGCCTTTCAGAGTATCATTTGCAATTTAATGCTCACCTGGGGTGAGCCTTGACAATAGACTCCAGTGTGAAATGGTTTGGGCCCTGCCTGCATGCCTAATGAGGTTGATGTTGAGCTATTTAGGTCATTGTCCCTCTACAATATCTACTTAATGCAACTCCATGGGAGTGGATTGTTGGAACGGTTAAAGATTCTATTAAGTCTTTACAAAAGCCATTCCATTCTGCTGTCCACTATATAGTAGCAGGGACACTTCAGCAGTTAGATTTCACCTTGTTGAAAAGGCTGTTGCTACAAAGTGTTGCAAGAAGGTGCAATGTTATATCAGAGGGGAAGACTTTTATATCGTTCCACTTTGAACTAAATAAAGTAGAATCTTCACGATTGTCGAGTATAAAGGCACATTTTGTATTCAGAACTGAAAACCGATGAACGTTTTAGAGTTTTTTTCTCCCAAAATATTTGAACAGATATGCTTAGTTTGAAGTTCATATTAATCATCACACAAAATGATGTCACACAGCAGACATGGCAACATCGACTATTAATCACAACAGAGCTCATGAACAGAACCCATGACAGCTTTTGGAATCAGGAGGGGGAAAAGTTGAAGGGGGGCCCTCTTTGAGTGAGAAGCCCTCTTTGAGTGAGAAGCCTATTTGAGTGAGAAGCCCTATTTGAGTGAGAAGCCCTCTGAGTGAGAAGCACTTGATATGAAAACTGTGTTGTTGTGCTTTGTACCAGTCTGTGGGAGTTTTTAACCAAGCCCATATGGTGGTAGCCACCAGCTTTCGAGAAGGCGGGTGGGTTGGGAGGGTTAGCCAGGGCCAGGATTTCACACAGTCAGTATTGAGTGGGATTGAGGAGGCAAGCTCTTAAGCTGTCTTTTCAGGCGCAGCAAAAGCCCTCCATCTGTCCACCCCAAAAACTAGGGGCGAGTTTACTCAGCTCCCTGTTGGCTGATTGGCCTCCTGAAGCAGAAGTAACAGCATCAATAGTGTAAACCCTTGCTACTTCAGAGTATTACATTTCTTTTCATGCTTGACTTAATCAAAAGTGGGGAAGTGAAATGTACACCTTTTTGATGTTCTTTTTCCCAGCTGACTAAGAGAGGGCCATCTTAACCCATTTGATCTTCACAAGCATCCCACTAAATGGCCAAATATGCCAAGCAGACGGAAGCAGACGGTTGGCAGTTGCCAGTTTGCGGCAGGGTCACTATTGGAGCACTCCATGTGGTGGGGCAAGCACCTCACAGAAGTTCCAGTCTTCACTGAGCCACGCCAAGATTCTGTCTGTCCCTCTGATGATGTCCCACTGTCCCTCTTCCACCATCCATGAGGATAAGCTAAAAGCTAACCCAGCCATCCCATGCTGACTCTCTATGGTCCACCGGAGAGAGTGTGAGATGTCTTTCCACAGTGGAACATCATGATGAACGCCTGTTAACTGTGGCTTCCTAACAAAACACACAGACCAGACAGCAACTGC
>NC_034181.2:76274472-76336003 GCF_002021735.2 Oncorhynchus kisutch | reverse complement strand
AAGGACCAGAGGGACACAGACATGTTATAAATGCTTGTGAAGGACCAGAGGGACACAGACATGTTATAAATGTTGTTGAAAGACCAGAGGGACACAGACATGTTATACATGCTGGTGAAGGACAAAAGGGACACAGACATGTTATACATGTTGGTGAAGGACCAGAGGGACACAGACATGTTATAAATGTTGGTGATGGACCAGAGGGACACAGGCATGTTATAAATGTTGGTGAAGGACCAGAGGGACACAGACATGTTATAAATACTGGTGATGGACCAGAGGGACACAGACATGTTATAAATTCTGGTGAAGAACCAGCGGGACACAGACGTGTTATACATTCGGGTGAGGGACCAGTGGGACAGGAGACAGACATGTTATAAATGCTGGTGAAGGACCAGAGGGAAACAGACATGTTATAAATTCTGGTGAAGGACCAGAGGGACACAGACATGTTATACATTTTGGTGAAGTACCAGAGGGACACAGACATGTTATACATGTTGGTGAAGGACCAGAGGGACACAGATATGTTATAAATGCTGGTGAAGGACCAGAGGGACACAGACATGTTATAAATGCTGGTAAGGGACCAGGGGGACACAGACATGTTATAAATGCTCGTGAAGGACCAGACAGAGGGACACAGACATGTTATAAATGCTGGTGAAGGACCAGAGGGACAGGAGACAGACATGTTATAAATGCTGGTGAAGGACCAGAGGGACACACACATTATAAATGCTGGTGAAGGACCAGAGGGACACAGACATGTTATAAATGCTGGTGAAGGACCAGGGGGGACACAGACATGTTATAAATGCTGGTGAAGGACCAGAGGGACACAGACATGTTATAAATGCTGGTGAAGGACCAGAGGGACAGGAGACAGACATGTTATAAATGCTGGTGAAGTACCAGAGGGACACAGACATGTAATAAATTCTGGTGATGTACCAGAGGGACACAGACATGTTATAAATTCTGGTGAGGGACCAGGGGGACACAGACATGTTATAAATGCTGGTGAAGGACCAGCGGGACACAGACATGTTATAAATGCTGGTGAAGGACCAGAGGGACACAGACATGTTATAAATGCTGGTGAAGGACCAGAGGGACACAGACATGTTATAAATGCTGGTGAAGGACCAGAGGGATCACGTTAATGGATGCCTGTGTTATTATATTAACACTTCATTTTGTATATGTGGGGAAGCATCAGACAGATGGTCCTTTGAAGCTCAGTTGGTAGAGCAAAGCGTTTGTAACACCAGTGGTGTGGGCTTGTTTATATTATTTCATTGTACATAGCATTGGTCAGTTCAGTGAGTGAGGAAAACCAATGTATACATCTGCTTGTTGTTACGTGTGCCTGTGCAGAATATCAGTTTATACGCCCACGTTGTCTTTTTGATGTCCTCGTCCAATCCATGGCCAAAATACATCCATCCTCTCGTTGTTTGGAAGCCAGCAGCATCTACGTGATTCAGACTCTGTGCCACCACTTGTCCTGCTAACACTGTGATGAAAGGATCCACAGACACAGATACAGACATTCTGTAATTACACATCAGGCAGCGGTATTTTTCCATTGTAGATCAATGCTGAACTATTGACATTGTTGCAGGTTAAACAAGACTGAGTTTATGCAGCCAACATCTTTCATTAATTCCCACTGATGTATTCTAGTCACAACTGTTGTCTGGCTCGCTCTTGTTTCCGCTAAACGAAAAAAAGGGAGACTAGCAACCCGGACAAAGCAAGCCTTTCTTTTTTCAATCCGTCCATTCTCTCTTCAGGTAGGTCTATACAAGTCACTGTCCTCAACATTCTTGCTCACTGTTCGTCAGAGAATGTTTTTGTTTAAAGACATAAGGCAAAGTCAGTTGTTGTGACCTTAAAGAGCAGAGCGTCTCTCTCTGGTCTGCTATGTCCATTTGATCTGGTCAGAGATGTACCTCTCTGATGCCTGTCCTATTAGTGGTGGGCCTTTTCACCGGCCTGCCCTCTCGGGGTGATGGTGGCGATACCTAGAAAGGGGCTACATTTCGATCCCGGTGGCTGATAAGGGCCGGGCCCGTTGACGGGGCTGATGGCATCTGCTCTGGCTGTCTGTGGTTGCGCTCCAAGACAAATGCACCCTGGGAAGGTGAGCGCTGGCCGTTGTGGTCCTTATCACATCAATTACATTTTACTTTGTCAAGATGAATTGTATGGAATTGTTCGGTGCTGATAGGAACCTGTGTGTGTGGAGGTTAGGGGTGTGTATGTGTGTGTGTTGGTTCAGGGATGCCCTTCGTTGCCCTTGGTGCTATAGATTTGCGTTTTATCATCATCATCATCATCATCATTTTAATATGGTTACCTTTTAATTCAGTTACACACTTAAAGTAATGGAAATATATTTATTAAAGGTTTTCCTTTTGCTTGATGAATAAGTAATACAATTAAAATGCCATGCTTCCTTCAACACACTAACCATGGCATCTAACTGTTTTGTAACGATAAACAGAACATATCAACACAAGAAGAGGACATTTTAAATGTTGAATTCTCACTTCAACTGGATGAAAGAGTCAGTCCCCTCTCTGCACTCTCTCCATCCTCATTTACAACCACAGAACCCCTTCTTTGCTTATGAAAAGCTGGATTAATGACGTAACGTTCTGCTTGATAATGATGTGATTGCCAAGTTGCTGTTGGACCCGTGGTCAGACTGTGTTCGTCTTACTAATGAGATGCCACATAGGGAAGACGGAGCGACCGGGGACCCCAAGCGGTCGTCGCAAAATAATTCCCCATCCAGATTTAGGGTGTCGTAAAAACAAGAGGATTTCAAGACAGGGAGGCCCAATGCATCCTGCTGGCCTGCCAACTGACCACATTCATTCTGAGAGTTCATTTTTCAGGATAGAATTTGGCAGGCCGCTACAACAACGGCTAGGTTAGCTCCAGTCTGGCCAAGGCAGTGTATTGTTTCTATTCCAGACAAAAGCAGCTACTGACAGTAGGTTATGGAGGCCTGTGGTCCGTCCTTATCACTTGTGAGAACGCTGGTTGGCTCAGGGCTCTGACGTAGGCCTATAGGCTCTGACAGCAGTAGGCTATGGGCTTGTGGTCCTCCATCTTCCTTATCAACACCGTGTGGAGGCTGGCTCTAGCTTCAAGCTCTGAGGTAGCAGGCCCTTTAGCACTGCATATGCTGAGGACAGTAGTCAGATGAGTGGAGGTTAAATCAGTGAGTGTTTCCTCCCTCCAGCACATCTAAAATCTTCCATCTCCCCCTTCGGCTGAAGCCCATTTCACAGTCTCTTAACTTCTTCTCTGCTTCTCTCCTTCTCTTCTCAGCAGAGTAGTGTAGTGGGTCAAGCTTGATCCCCCCTGTCTTGTCTCCTCTTCCTCTTCTCTTCCCTTCTCTGCAGAGTAGTGTAGTGGGTCAGCTTGATCCCCCCTGTCTTGTCTCCTCTCCTCTTCTCTTCTCTTCTCAGCAGAGTAGTGTAGTGGGTCAAGCTTGATCCCCCCTGTCTTGTCTCCTCTCCTCTTCTCTTCTCTTCTCAGCAGAGTAGTGTAGTGGGTCAGCTTGATCCCCCCTGTCTTGTCTCCTCTCCTCTTCTCTTCCCTTCTCAGCAGAGTAGTGTAGTGGGTCAGCTTGATCCCCCCTGTCTTGTCTCCTCTCCTCTTCTCTTCCCTTCTCAGCAGAGTAGTGTAGTGGGTCAGCTTGATCCCCCCCTGTCTTGTCTCCTTTCCTCTTCTCTTTCCCTTCTCTGCAGAGCAGTGGGTCAGCTTGATCCCCCCTGTCTTGTCTCCTTTCCTCTTCTCTTCCTTCCCTTCTCTGCAGAGTAGTGTAGTGGGTCAGCTTGATCCCCCCCTGTCTTGTCTCCTTCCTCTTCTCTTCCCTTCTCTGCAGAGTAGTGTAGTGGGTCAGCTTGATCCCCCCTATCTTGTCTCCTCTCCTCTTCTCTTCCCTTCTCAGCAGAGTAGTGTAGTGGGTCAGCTTGATCCCCCTGTCTTGTCTCTCTCCTCTTCTCTTCCCTTCTCAGCAGAGTAGTGTAGTGGGTCAGCTTGATCCCCCTGTCTTGTCTCCTCTTCCTCTTCTCTTCCCTTCTCTGCAGAGCAGTGGGTCAGCTTGATCCCCCCTGTCTTGTCTCCTTTCCTCTTCTCTTCCCTTCTCTGCAGAGCAGTGGGTCAGCTTGATCCCCCCTGTCTTGTCTCCTTTCCTCTTCTCTTCCCTTCTCTTGCAGAGCAGTGGGTCAGCTTGATCCCCCCTGTCTTGTCTCCTTTCCTCCTTCTCTTCTCTTCTCTGCAGAGCAGTGGGTCAGCTTGATCCCCCCTGTCTTGTCTCCTCTCCTCTTCTCTTCCCTTCTCTGCAGAGTAGTGTAGTGGGTCAGCTTGATCCCCCCTGTCTTGTCTCCTCTCCTCTCTTCTCTTCCCTTCTCAGCAGAGTAGTGTAGTGGGTCAGCTTGATCCCCCCTGTCTTGTCTCCTCTCCTCTTCTCTTCCCTTCTCTGCAGAGCAGTGGGTCAGCTTGATCCCCCCTGTCTTGTCTCCTTTCCTCTTCTCTTCCCTTCTCTGCAGAGCAGTGGGTCAGCTTGATCCCCCCTGTCTTGTCTCCTTTCCTCTTCTCTTCCCTTCTCTGCAGAGCAGTGGGGTCAGCTTGATCCCCCCTGTCTTGTCTCCTCTCCTCTTCTTCTTCCCTTCTCTGCAGAGCAGTGGGTCAGTTTGAGCTCCCCTGTCATTGGGTGGAACTCATTCGGGGGGCATTAAAGTGTAAACCAGAAAGAAAAAACAAAGGGCTTAGGCAAATCAGATGGCTCAAACAACAACAACAAACGCACACTCTTTAATCTTCTTAGGGAAATGAATGAGGGGGAGCCCCCTTGGACCGGCGGCACGGAGGGGCGGATAATGATCCCGGACCGGGGGGATGAAGGGAGGGAGGAGAAAGAAGAGGAGGCAGTGGATCAGGCAGAAGGTGAGAACGGGATAGGGGGATTAGGAGAGAGGACTCCCACCAGAATCAAACAGGACTCTAGCCAAAGGGATCTCTCTCTTCCCTCCCATCCCAAACTTCAAAAAGTCTGCCCTAAGCTGGAAGTAGGTGTCAGTAATCCCTCTGTGGATGTAGATCTATGCTGCAGACTCAGGCCTCGCCTTTCATCCTGCAGGCTGCTTGTACAGCATGCTCTAGACTCTTCCTCCATCTCCCTCATCTCCATGGCCTGGGAAGGTAAACTTTTGCACTGTGGCCCCCCATTGCAGATCACAGGGATCCATCTGTTCGACTCGCTCATTATCTCTTTATTAGTGAACTAACTGCGTCACCCGCTCGCAGATCAGAGCTTAAATATGTAGACTACGGTAGAGCCCTGGTGGAGTGCTTTGTGGAGACTGTTATATGGTTTGTAGATCACAGCCTAGGCAGATGGATGTGTAGGCCTACTTTAGGAAGACCTGAAAAAATTGCCAAAGACTCTAGTCACCCAAGCCATAGACTGTTCACTCCTCTACCATCCGGCAAATGGTACCGGAGCATCGGCTCTCGGACCAACAGGCTCTGAGACACCTTCTACCCCCAAGCCATACGACTGCTAAATGGCCAGAATGCTAAATAGTCAATTAATGGTACCTAAACTATCTGCACAGACACACCATGTACAGAACTCACTCACACACATTACATTGACACTCCCACACAAACCCAAACACATTCACATACACAACATACGCACATACATAACGCACACACACATACTGACACAAACACAAACACACATACATACAGATTACACACATGCACACACACCTTTACTCTCATCATTTGCTGCTGCTACTCTGTATTTATTATTATTATTATTATTTCCTGATGCCTATTCACTTTATCCTGCTTTCATGTACATATCAACCTCAAATACCTCATACCTCTGCACATTGATCTGGTACTGGTACTTTCTGTATATAGCTCCACATTGATCTGGTACTGGTACTTTCTGTATATAGCTCCACATTTTTTTTTTTTTTCCACCTTTGTTTAACCAGGTAGGCTAGTTGAGAACAAGTTCTCATTTGCAACTGCGACCTGGCCAAGATAAAGCATAGCAGTGTGAGCATACAACAAAGAGTTACACATGGAGTAAACAATTAACAAGTCAATAACACAGTAGAAAACGAAGGGGGGGTCTATATACAAACATTGATCTGGTACTGGTACTTTCTGTATATAGCTCCACATTGATCTGGTACTGGTACTTACTGTATATAGCTCCACATAGATCTGGTACTGGTACTTACTGTATATAGCTCCACATAGATCTGGTACTGGTACTTACTGTATATAGCTCCACATAGATCTGGTACTGGTACTTTCTGTATATAGCTCCACATAGATCTGGTACTGGTACTTTCTGTATATAGCTCTACATAGATCTGGTACTGGTACTTTCTGTATATAGCTCCACATAGATCTGGTACTGGTACTTTCTGTATATAGCTCCACATAGATCTGGTACTGGTACTTTCTGTATATAGCTCCACATTGATCTGGTGCTGATACTCCCTGTATATAGCTCCACATAGATCTGGTACTGGTACTTACTGTATATAGCTCCACATAGATCTGGTACTGGTACTTTCTGTATATAGCTCCACATAGATCTGGTACTGGTACTTTCTGTATATAGCTCCACATAGATCTGGTACTGGTACTTTCTGTATATAGCTCCACATAGATCTGGTACTGGTACTTTCTGTATATAGCTCCACATAGATCTGGTACTGGTACTTACTGTATATAGCTCCACATAGATCTGGTACTGGTACTTTCTGTATATAGCTCCAGATAGATCTGGTACTGGTACTTTCTGTATATAGCTCCACATAGATCTGGTACTGGTACTTTCTGTATATAGCTCCACATAGATCTGGTACTGGTACTTTCTGTATATAGCTCCACATAGATCTGGTACTGGTACTTACTGTATATAGCTCCACATAGAATCTGGTGCTGGTACTTTCTGTATATAGCTCCACAAGATCTGGTACTGGTACTTACTGTATATAGCTCCACATAGGTCTGGTACTGGTACTTTCTGTATATAGCTCCACATTGATCTGGTGCTGATACTCCCTGTATATAGCTCCACATAGATCTGGTGCTGGTACTTTCTGTATATAGCTCCACATAGATCTGGTAATGGTAACTTGACTGTATATAGCTCCACATAGATCTGGTACTGGGTACTTCTGTATATAGCTCCACATTGATATGGTGGCTGATAGCTCCCGTTATATAGCTCCCCACATAGATCTGGTACTGGTACTTACTGTATATAGCTCCACATAGATCTGGTACTGGTACTTTTCTGTATATAGCTCCACATAGATCTGGTACTGTACTTTCTGTATATAGCTCCACATAGATCTGGTACTGGTACTTTCTGTATATAGCTCCATAGATCTGGTACTGGTACTTTCTGTATATAGCTCCACATAGATCTGGTACTGGTACTTTCTGTATATAGCTCCACATAGATCTGGTACTGGTACTTACTGATATAGCTCCACATAGATCTGGTACTGGTACTTACTGTATATAGCTCCACATAGATCTGGTGCTGGTACTTTCTGTATATAGCTCCACATAGATCTGGTACTGGTACTTACTGTATATAGCTTCACATAGATCTGGTACTGGTACTTACTGTATATAGCTCCACATAGATCTGGTACTGGTACTTTCTGTATATAGCTCCACATAGATCTGGTACTGGTACTTTCTGTATATAGCTCCACATAGATCTGGTACTGGTACTTTCTGTATATAGCTCCACATAGATCTGGTACTGGTACTTACTGTATATAGCTCCACATAGATCTGGTACTGGTACTTACTGTATATAGCTCCACATAGATCTGGTACTGGTACTTTCTGTATATAGCTCCACATAGATCTGGTACTGGTACTTTCTGTATATAGCTCCACATAGATCTGGTACTGGTACTTTCTGTATATAGCTCCACATAGATCTGGTACTGGTACTTTCTGTATATAGCTCCACATAGATCTGGTACTGGTACTTACTGTATATAGCTCCACATAGATCTGGTGCTGGTACTTTCTGTATATAGCTCCATATAGATCTGGTACTGGTACTTTCTGTATATAGCTCCACATAGATCTGGTACTGGTACTTTCTGTATATAGCTCCACATAGATCTGGTGCTGGTACTTTCTGTATATAGCTCCACATTGATCTGGTACTGGTACTTTCTGTATATAGCTCCACATTGATCTGGTACTGGTACTTACTGTATATAGCTCCACATAGATCTGGTACTGGTACTTACTGTATATAGCTCCACATTGATCTGGTACTGGTACTTACTGTATATAGCTCCACATTGATCTGGTGCTGATACTCCCTGTATATAGCTCCACATAGATCTGGTACTGGTACTTTCTGTATATAGCTCCACATAGATCTGGTACTGGTACTTACTGTATATAGCTCCACATAGATCTGGTACTGGTACTTACTGTATATAGCTCCACATAGATCTGGTACTGGTACTTTCTGTATATAGCTCCACATAGATCTGGTACTGGTACTTTCTGTATATAGCTCCACATAGATCTGGTGCTGGTACTTACTGTATATAGCTCCACATAGATCTGGTACTGGTACTTTCTGTATATAGCTCCACATTGATCTGGTACTGGTACTTACTGTATATAGCTCCACATAGATCTGGTGCTGATACTCCCTGTATATAGATCCACATTGATCTGGTACTGGTACTTACTGTATATAGCTCCACATAGATCTGGTACTGGTACTTACTGTATATAGCTCCACATAGATCTGGTACTGGTACTTTCTGTATATAGCTCCACATAGATCTGGTACTGGTACTTTCTGTATATAGCTCCACATAGATCTGGTGCTGGTACTTACTGTATATAGCTCCACATAGATCTGGTACTGGTACTTTCTGTATATAGCTCCACATTGATCTGGTGCTGATACTCCCTGTATATAGCTCCACATAGATCTGGTGCTGATACTCCCTGTATATAGCTCCACATAGATCTGGTACTGGTACTTACTGTATATAGCTCCATTCTTGTTTATTATATTTTATTCCTCTTGTGTTACTAAACTATCATTTCATGGTAAAGTTTACACCAGTTGTATTTGGCGCATGTGACAAATAACATTTTATTTGATTTGGAAATATACTTTACATTGGCTACCAATAGCAACTTCACCACACTGAAAGAAGAATCATTCAATTCCCAATGGTTGTCACTATTACCTGTATGTCTCTACTCCATGGTTGTCACTATTACCTGTCTGTCACCACTCCATGGTTGGCACTATTACCTGTCTGTCACTACTCCATGGTTGGCACTATTACCTGTCTGTCACTACTCCATGGTTGGCACTATTACCTGTATGTCTCTACTCCATGGTTGTCACTATTACCTGTCTGTCACCACTCCATGGTTGGCACTATTTACCTGTCTGTCACTACTCCATGGTTGGCACTATTACCTGTCTGTCACTACTCCATGGTTGGCACTCTTACCTGTCTGTCACTACTCCATGGTTGGCACTATTACCTGTCTGTCACTACTCCATGGTTGTCACTATTACCTGTCTGTCACTACTCCATGGTTGTCACTATTACCTGTCTGTCACTACTCCATGGTTGTCACTATTACCTGTCTGTCACTACTCCATGGTTGTCACTATTACCTGTATGTCTCTACTCCATGGTTGTCACTATTTCCTGTCTGTCACCACTCCATGGTTGGCACTATTACCTGTCTGTCACTACTCCATGGTTGGCACTATTACCTGTCTGTCTCTACTCCATGGTTGTCACTATTACCTGTCTGTCACTACTCCATGGTTGTCACTATTACCTGTCTGTCATTACTCCATGGTTGTCACTATT
This sequence comes from Oncorhynchus kisutch, assembly GCF_002021735.2. Taxonomy (NCBI): domain Eukaryota; kingdom Metazoa; phylum Chordata; class Actinopteri; order Salmoniformes; family Salmonidae; genus Oncorhynchus; species Oncorhynchus kisutch. The sequence continues at coordinate 76,326,041 of NC_034181.2, read as the reverse complement.
ACCTGTCTGTCACTACTCCATGGTTGTCACTATTACCTGTCTGTCTCCACTCCATGGTTGTCACTATTACCTGTCTGTCTCTACTCCATGGTTGTCACTATTACCTGTCTGTCACTACTCCATGGTTGGCACTATTACCTGTCTGTCTCTACTCCATGGTTGTCACTATTACCTGTCTGTCTCTACTCCATGGTTGTCACTATTACCTGTCTGTCACTACTCCATGGTTGTCACTATTACCTGTCTGTCACTACTCCATGGTTGTCACTATTACCTGTCTGTCTCTACTCCATGGTTGTCACTATTACCTGTCTGTCACTACTCCATGGTTGTCACTATTACCTGTCTGTCTCCACTCCATGGTTGTCACTATTACCTGTCTGTCACTACTCCATGGTTGTCACTATTACCTGTCTGTCACTTCTCCATGGTTGTCACTATTACCTGTCTGTCTCTACTCCATGGTTGTCACTATTACCTGTCTGTCTCTATTACCTGGTTGTCACTATTACCTGTCTGTCACTACTCCATGGTTGTCACTATTACCTGTCTGTCTACACTCCATGGTTGTCACTATTACCTGTCTGTCTCCACTCCATGGTTGTCAGTATTACCAGTCTGTCTCCACTCCATGGTTGTCACTATTACCTGTCTGTCTCCACTCCATGGTTGTCAGTATTACCAGTCTGTCTCCACTCCATGGTTGTCACTATTACCTGTCTGTCTCCACTCCATGGTTGTCAGTATTACCAGTCTGTCTCCACTCCATGGTTGTCACTATTACCTGTCTGTCTCCACTCCATGGTTGTCAGTATTACCAGTCTGTCTCCACTCCATGGTTGTCACTATTACCTGTCTGTCTCCACTCCATGGTTGTCCGGTAGGATGAAGGGAAAGCATCAGCAGGGATTTTACTGTAGATATAAGGTCTGAGTTCTTAGTGTCACAACTGTCAAAAACATCCTTTGGTCATGTTTTGAGATACCTTTGAAATGTGACACCGATGACTATTGTAGTTGGATTTATTTGCCACTTCTTTACCCTTTTCCATTTAACAGAATGGGAAGAAGAGAAAATAAATGGATGCGTGGAATTGAGAAAATAAGTAGGTTTTGTAATGCTTAAAGGGGCCCAGAGCAAAGCCCATTGTATGTGTAGGAGCCCTCCCCTCCTCCTCTTCCCTCCTCTGGCTGCATCAGAACGAACCAGGCCTCATCAAACACTCTGCCATCCTCTGGTGTGATAGTGAAAATACATGCACAATATTTCAATATAGGATGATAAACGTATTCCATTCATGGCATTAGACATAGACAGCTGGAGAAGCCCTGGAAATAAACAGAATCGTAACATTTTGGACTGTATTGTGGGAAATACATTCATGGTTATTTATTGTGCCATTCAATCAATCAATCAAATGTATTTATAAAGCCCTTCTTACATCAGCTGATGTCACAAAGTGCTGTACAGAAACCCAGTCCAAAACCCCAAACAGCAAGCAATGCAGGTTAGCACGGTGGCTAGGAAAAACTCCCTAGGAAGAAACCTAGAGAGGAACCAGGCCATTAAATTGCATAGCCAGATATAGAGATTTAGCTGTTGGTATATCTGCTGTTATAGCTGCTGATTTAGAAGAAAAAGAAACGCACACCTATTTAGGCAAGGTGCTGGCTAGCGGAGTAGAAAACGTGAAAATTAAAGAGAGCCGCACACTCTAGGATCTCAGATGCAAAAATGTAATTACCAAAGTTTCGACAGCCAAGCTGTCTTCATCGGGTATAATCACAAACACTGTGGGATGACTCGTTTATGTAGTGTCAAAAGACACAGTGTAATCATGGCTAAGAGTGGCCTAATATCATTGGTTAATTATCAAATATTAAAATGGCATACAAAGAACAGCATACAAACAACAAATGGATAGCATACGATCATAAATTCATTTGACCACACAAGCTTATAAACAATTACACTGGCAAAGTCACAATAATCACAAGAATGGCTTCCGATCAAAGTCTACCTTGAGACCGAAGGGAGCAAGGGTCTTTAAGTTAAAGATCCAGGCAGCCTCTCATTTTAACAATAATAATCGCTGCTGATTTATCTGCAGTTATAACTGCTGATTTAGCTGTTGATTTTGGTGCTGATTTAGCTGTTGATTTAGCTGCTGATTTAGCTGTAGATTTAGGTGCTGATTTAGCTGTTGATTTAGGTGCTGATTTAGCTGTTGATTTCTCTGCTGATTTCTCTGTTGATTTTTGTGCTGATTTAGGTGTTGATTTACCTGTTGATTTATCTGCTCTTATAGCTGCTGATTTAGCTGCTAATTTATCTGTTGATTTAGGTGCTGATTATCTGCTGATTTAGTTGTTGATTTAGCTGCTGTTATAGCTGTTGATTTATCTGCTGTTATAGCTGTTGATTTAGCTGCTGTTATAGCTGCTGTTATAGCTGTTGATTTAGCTGCTGTTATAGCAGTTGATTTAGCTTATGTTATAGCTGTTGATTTAACTGCTGTTACAGCTGTTGATTTAGCTGCTGTTATAGCTGTTGATTTAGCTTCTGTTATAGCTGTTGATGTATCTGCTGTTATAGCTGTTGATTTATCTGCTGTTATAGCTGTTGATTTAGCTTATGTTATAGCTGTTGATTTAGCTGCTGTTACAGCTGTTGATTTAGCTGCTGCTATAGCTGTTGATTTAGCTGCTGTTATAGCTGTTGATTTTAGCTGCTGTTATAGCTGTTGATTTAGCTTCTGTTATAGCTGTTGATTTAGCTGCTGTTACAGCTGTTGATTTAGCTGCAGTTATAGCTGCTGTTACAGCTGTTGATTTAGCTGCTGTTATAGCTGTTGATTTAGCTGATGTTGTAGCTGTTGATTTAGCTGCTGCTACAGCTGTTGATTTAGCTGCTTTAGCTGCTGTTACAGCTGTTGATTTAGCTGCTGTTATAGCTGTTGATTTAGCTGCTGTTACAGCTGTTGATTTAGCTGCTGTTATAGCTGTTGATTTAGCTGCTGTTACAGCTGTTGATTTAGCTGCTGTTACAGCTGTTGATTTAGCTGCTGTTATAGCTGTTGATTTAGCTGCTGTTACAGCTGTTGATTTAGCTGCTGTTATAGCTGTTGATTTAGCTGTTGATTTAGCTGCTGATTTAGCTGCTGTTAAAGCTGTTGATTTAGCTTCTGTTATAGCTGTTGATTTAGCTGTTGATTTAGCTGCTGTTAAAGCTGTTGATTTAGCTGCTGTTAAAGCTGTTGATTTAGCTGCTGTTACAGCTGTTGATTTAGCTGCTGTTACAGCTGTTGATTTAGCTGCTGTTATAGCTGCTGTTATAGCTGTTGATTTAGCTGCTGTTAAAGCTGTTGATTTAGCTTCTGTTATAGCTGTTGATTTAGCTGCTGTTACAGCTGTTGATTTAGCTGCGTCTGCACTGCTTCTGAGCTACATTTCTACAATTACTGATGTTAGTTCCCTTATCTGTGAGTCATTTCCAAGGCCGGTTGGTCAGTAATGCTTAGCTCCATGTGGGCCATGGCTAGGTGTAAAAGCTTGACCTCTCAGTAGGACACCAGAGTGACTTTCATTACAGGACCCCTGCTTTATCCCCCTCTGAGTTTACTGATGGGATAAAAACAGTGGGGATAATGCAGGCTACCTTGTAGTGCTAATCAATGCAGGTAATGTAAATATACAATATCCGTATAAAAACACAATTATTTGCTCTTGTGTATATTGTTTTACTAAAGATATGAAATAATGATATAATTTCCCTAAATTTGTGAAAAGATACACTAAACCTGAGTGTGTTGTTGTTTTGGTTGTTGTTGTTGTTGTTTTATTTTCATTAACGCTGTTATCAGGCTGTCTTCTTGTGCGGTTTGGAAGGCTGACAGGGCCCACTCTGCAACACTACACTGGTGCTGACATGTTTGAAACAAGCATGGATGGGCCCACAAATACACACACACTCTCCTCTGTCTGTCTTTCTCTCGCTCTCTCTCACTAGTACAGCACCCCTCGTAGGCTAAGCTAGCTACACTACACCATCTCTCTCTCCAAAGGCCTCTTGATTTCCCAGCATGCTCTGTATCAACTCCCACACCACTGTTGTCCTCACATTTCCTTTCAAGCCTGGTCACAGTTGTTTTATATTTTCATCTGGCCGCCCTAGGATATTTATCTGCAGGAGTTTAATGTGGCGGTCAACTAACTGAAGCGCTGCTGCTTTGTTTTTCAAACAGTAACAGTTACAGGGCCAGAAAACACCAGCATTAGCCTGGCTAATTACTGCATCCAGCTCCATCTCACAAATGTGCCGGTGAAAACCCAAACCATTAATGTGTGTAATTATATTGTAATTGCGTGGTAATTATACTTCTAAAGCACACTCACCTCCTCTCAGCCCCAAAGGCAGGTATATTCCATGCTGCCTGTTCCCCAACAGATTAGAACTGTAGATTTCTCTACCATGGAGAAAACGGATTAAGGACTGTCGCAGTATTCTTCAAGTGTATCCTCTCCTCACTTCAGTTGTACATTTTTGGGGGGTTTTGTTTGTTTTCAGATGCGATTTCACAGAACGGGCGCATAAACATGTACACAATACTGCTGGGGATGGAGGAAATTCTTTTTCATGGGACCAGGGGAAATCCATTCACCAGGTAGCTGAGTGGGACTGAATGTGTGTTTATGATTGAACATCGATTTTTCTCTGTGTTAACATTTTTGTCTACATAGGTATTTCTGTGTGAATGAATATTTCTGTACATTTTGAAATGTGTGTGTTTGTGTAACTGCATGGGCACGTCAGGGTTTCAGTTAGCCGTAGTAGCCGGCTTTTGTCCAATAAAAATAATTGATAAACCGGTTATTAAAATAGGCGCTGGCCAATTGTCCGGGAGAAGAAGAACAAAATCCCATCGCCGAAATACTGCTTTTAGCCTTTTGATTGATAGAAATAACAGTCGATGGAAATACATTCGACTGGTCTTGTTAATCGGTCTATAGGTTCATTTGCATCATTTTGTGGAATTAAATTGGTGTGAGTGTACAGTATATTAATTTTGTATCTTATTTATCACACGCCTACATCATACAGATACAGAGCCTTTGAGTGGAAAATCTGTCTGACACTGCAAGAGCTGATGCTGCAGCATCTGGTGGTGCTTTCAAGACAACTGGGAACTCTGAAAAGTCAGTGACCTTCAAGTCGGAAAATCAGAGCTCTAGAAAGAGGCCCGAGTTCCCGAGTTGGAATTCCAAGTTGGCGACCTTTCAAAACGATTTTTCCCAGTCGGAGCTTGTTTTTTTCCCAGTTCGCAGTTGTCTTGAATGCACTGAAGTTGGAAGTCTGAGATTCCCGAGTTCCGAGTTTGCAGTTATTGTGAACACAGCATCAAACGGCAGGTTTCGTCAACACTTCACACACCACTGTGCAATGAGCTGGAGGCAGTATGCATTTTGAAAACATGTACTTAATTGTTTGAAACCTGAACATTTTAATACATATTATGAAGCTTGTCTTACCTTGCTTCAAAGTATCCCATTAGATCTCTTCTCTTTCTAAATTTCTAACAGATAATTTCATCTCTGTCACATGAAACTGCTCGCATGTGCAGTGCCCTTTTGACAACGGTATTTTCCCACTAATTGCATTATGGAACAAACATTTGTGCGTAGCCTACTGCCTTGTGTGCATTGCTGTGCTTATAATGTGAAGAAACACATTATATGTTCTGTTAATATGAATGACCATATTCTAAATGTGATTTCTGTCATTCTGAGCACCGTGGGTGGATGCCTTAATCAGGTTACGCACCCAATGCAAATTGATCTGGTCAATTTCTCAAATATCCAGTAAATTAAAATGTTGCAGGTCATATGTAAAGGCACCACATTTTCCTAACGGAAACCCTGGTGTGCGTGTGTGTGTGTATGTGCGTGTGTTTTGTGTGTATGTGTTTTTGTGTGAGTGTGTGTGTGTGTGTGTGTGTGTGTGTGTGTGTGTGTGTGTGTGTGTGTGTGTGTGTGTGTGTGTGTGTGTGTGTGTGTGTGTGTGTGTGTGTGTGTGTGTGTGTGTGTGTGTGTGTGTGTGTGTGTCTACATGCTATTAGCATTGGGGAGGGGAGGTGTCATTGCTACTTGAATAAACTCAACTGCTGTGCACTGGACTCATTATGTATCCCTACTGTGGTGCTTCATGAAGACATATGGCCAGAGACTAACACTTGATGTGACTTCCTGCATCCTACTGCCTATGCTGCTTGTCACCCGCAATCTAACCCAGTCTAATCCCTGCTTTAATTTACTCCAATCGCAAGCCAAGCAGCAACTAACACTGTCCTCAGGGGTCCTCTCACTTGTGCTGCCGGTGACAAGGGATATGCAAAAGCACAGTTCCTCATCGGGCCAGCTGACAGGGAGCAGTTCCGCCGGGGAACGCACCTCCTGTCTCCTCCCGCCCCTCAGCCTCTTTTAACGTCACTCACCACAGCACTTTGCCAGTTCTTGGGAGAGGGCTTTATTAACATGTTGTTCTGAGGGGCTGTTAGGCCCAGACTGTTTGGCGGCGGATGGAGGAGGATGGAGGAGGATGGAGGAGGATGGAGGAGGATGGAGGATGCAGCTATTGATTGCTGATGAGAAATAGACCCACTGGAAAGTATCTTTGCCGAACCTCTTCCACCTTATTTTTCCCAGTCTTCTAATTTCCCCCAGCCAGGCAGGAATGGTAAGAGGAGAGAGAGCAGGGAGAGCAGGCCGTTGTTGACGGGCAGAAGTAATTGCTATCAGTCTGTCATTAGGCTCCCAGTCTCTCTCTCTCTCCACAGGCCTGTGCTCAGCTTTGCTTACAGATAAGACACTTAGGAGACGAGTGGAATTCTCTCCCCCAAAGCTGTGATGTATTGGATTCTTTACGGTCTGAGCAGCTCCTCCAAATGCCTTTTCATTCCCTCTCGTCCTGAGAACCATTTTCTCTCTGTCCGCTCCACTCTCTCTCTCCACTCTCCTCTCCGCCTTTCAGAGTATCATTTGCAATTTAATGCTCACCTGGGGTGAGCCTTGACAATAGACTCCAGTGTGAAATGGTTTGGGCCCTGCCTGCATGCCTAATGAGGTTGATGTTGAGCTATTTAGGTCATTGTCCCTCTACAATATCTACTTAATGCAACTCCATGGGAGTGGATTGTTGGAACGGTTAAAGATTCTATTAAGTCTTTACAAAAGCCATTCCATTCTGCTGTCCACTATATAGTAGCAGGGACACTTCAGCAGTTAGATTTCACCTTGTTGAAAAGGCTGTTGCTACAAAGTGTTGCAAGAAGGTGCAATGTTATATCAGAGGGGAAGACTTTTATATCGTTCCACTTTGAACTAAATAAAGTAGAATCTTCACGATTGTCGAGTATAAAGGCACATTTTGTATTCAGAACTGAAAACCGATGAACGTTTTAGAGTTTTTTTCTCCCAAAATATTTGAACAGATATGCTTAGTTTGAAGTTCATATTAATCATCACACAAAATGATGTCACACAGCAGACATGGCAACATCGACTATTAATCACAACAGAGCTCATGAACAGAACCCATGACAGCTTTTGGAATCAGGAGGGGGAAAAGTTGAAGGGGGGCCCTCTTTGAGTGAGAAGCCCTCTTTGAGTGAGAAGCCCTATTTGAGTGAGAAGCCCTATTTGAGTGAGAAGCCCTCTGAGTGAGAAGCACTTGATATGAAAACTGTGTTGTTGTGCTTTGTACCAGTCTGTGGGAGTTTTTAACCAAGCCCATATGGTGGTAGCCACCAGCTTTCGAGAAGGCGGGTGGGTTGGGAGGGTTAGCCAGGGCCAGGATTTCACACAGTCAGTATTGAGTGGGATTGAGGAGGCAAGCTCTTAAGCTGTCTTTTCAGGCGCAGCAAAAGCCCTCCATCTGTCCACCCCAAAAACTAGGGGCGAGTTTACTCAGCTCCCTGTTGGCTGATTGGGCCTCCTGAAGCAGAAGTAACAGCATCAATAGTGTAAACCCTTGCTACTTCAGAGTATTACATTTCTTTTCATGCTTGACTTAATCAAAAGTGGGGAAGTGAAATGTACACCTTTTTGATGTTCTTTTTCCCAGCTGACTAAGAGAGGGCCATCTTAACCCATTTGATCTTCACAAGCATCCCACTAAATGGCCAAATATGCCAAGCAGACGGAAGCAGACGGTTGGCAGTTGCCAGTTTGCGGCAGGGTCACTATTGGAGCACTCCATGTGGTGGGGCAAGCACCTCACAGAAGGTTCCAGTCTTCACTGAGCCACGCCAAGATTCTGTCTGTCCCTCTGATGATGTCCCACTGTCCCTCTTCCACCATCCATGAGGATAAGCTAAAAGCTAACCCAGCCAGTCCCATGCTGACTCTCTATGGTCCACCGGAGAGAGTGTGAGATGTCTGTCCACAGTGGAACATCATGATGAACGCCTGTTAACTGTGGCTTCCTAACAAAAACACACAGACCAGACAGCAACTGCCATCCAAGTACTGTGGCTTCATAACAATACACACACAGCAAACACCAAACACCAACCAGCCAAGTGTCATCATCACTATGATGTTTATATTTGATGGCATTAACATGGGTAGCAGAGTCCATATCTACTCAGTATGCAAATATGCATCACATGGATTGTGCTCTCTGGGTAATGTGAAGATCAGGATTCCTATCAGCAGTAAGTAAATATATAAGAGAGAGAGAGAGAGAGAGAGAGAGAGAGAGAGAGAGAGAGAGAGAGAGAGAGAGAGAGAGGGAGAGAGAGAGAGACAGAGAAAGAGAGAGAGAGAGAGAGAGAGAGAGAGAGAGAGAGAGAGAGAGAGAGAGAGAGAGAGACAGAGAAAGAGAGAGAGAGAGAGAGAGAGAGAGAGAGAGAGAGATTGACTGGATTTGTGAGAAGAGTAAATGTTTTTCCTGTAGTGTAACCTCTCTAAGCTGTACTTGGAGCTACATGGTGGAGACATGCAGACGTGTGGAGGCGACGTGGGGACGTGTGAAGATTGGTCTCGACAGGGATCTGGAGAGCAGTTGTCTGGTAGCATTGCATGGCAAGCGGTGCAAAGTGACAGTTGCTCTAGGAAGCCAGGCTTTATTGAGACTGTGGTAGAGTGTGGTGTCTGTCTGGAGCCTTTAGCCCATGCTAAGCCCAGGCTAAGACCCTGCAGCATCTGACGGTATGGCGGTGGGTGAACTAGGCCCAGGCTCCAGGCCCTACCGGGCCCCGTGGAGCTCTGTTTGCAGCTTTTAATGAAGCCGGGGGCCTGCGACACAGCCTGGTCCTCCGCCTGGCTCTCCACTTGCCAGGCCCTGCCCTTCCTCTCTCCCCAGGACCAGCTTGGATCCAGCCAACACTGCAGACCGGCAGCTCCATTAGTGCTTGTTTATTTCCCAGATATCCCCAATGCAGCAGCTACCCCCTTCCTTAGTCGTCATGTGAACCCCCCCCCCCCCCCCCCCGTAAACCGTTGTTGGTTATTCATTTAGGTCCAATTTTCTCACTCGCTCGCTGTTGTAGGCCCCAACTTGAAAAAAAAATCTGTTTGAGATAATTAAATGCTTGTGGCCCTGTGGAAAACAATGTTTTTTTGTGTGTTGAATATAAATTACCATTACTAGCGCCTCCCTTGCAAACGGGAGTGGAGGGTGTTGGGGGGGGGGGTGTTACTTTGTGTCAGTCTGAAAAGAAGGGGCCCCAGTCCAGGCAGCCAAAACCCTGCAGAGGAACTTGTCTGGGGCCGTGATGTTCCGACAGCTCCACTGTGACAAGATACATAGTTTCCATTCAGCTCCAAGCTGCTTATTGGTTACTATAGTTTCACTAATGCCCAATTGAAGGCGATGCCTAATCTCAACAGAATGGGTTAAAAGGTGCCGATGTCCAGAGCCACAAACCCACATGTTGAGAGTCAAGAGACCAAGCCCCACAAAGCACAGCTCCACCAGCTTTGATGTGGGGCTGGAAATGGAAGAGGGGAGAAGACTACACACTGGCCCCGCGGTTACAAACGCCTAGAAGGACCCGCTGACAATGGCCGACACTGAAGAGGGGGTCAGAGTTCGACAAAAGGGGGGTTGCATTGCAGAGCCAACCCCAAAATCATGACACCTCTCCTATTCCAAGATTTACAACTTTCTGGCTATTCCACTAACTGTTCCTCTGGACGACTCTTTTTTCTGATGCTCTGTGTTGGGAGTCCATGATGGGGGAGCGGGTGAAGGAAGGTGGAATAAACAGGCAGGAAGAGAGAGGAGGAGAGAGAAGGAGGAGGAGGTGGGAGGAGGCAGTGGGGCGTGGGCTGAAGGCCGCTGCTGTGTTTAAGGCCTCTCACATCTAGAGCACACTGCTTCTCTTGGAGTGGTCCAGAGCAGAGGGGAGGGGTCCTGGGCCTGGGTCACTCACTGTTTCAATAGACTGCCTCTCAATGCCCATGAGGAGTCATTGAAAAACTCATATTGTTCAGCATATCCCAGGGATTAGGTCTTATTGGTGCAACAAGTACGCAATACTGCAATGTTTATTTTTCATTTCTCTTTGTTGTGGCCTCTAATTGGTGCTCAGTGTGGAAACTTGTGGAGCGTTCATTAGCTCTGGTGACCTCAAGTGACTCATGAGGATATGATCAGCCCAAAAGGCTCTTTTGGAAATATATCTTTAGATGGCCTGCTTTGGCATGATGCCGTGCTGCTGCTGACTTTGTGATTAGTTTACATAATTTCACCTAATCTACAAAGCTATTTTTGACATCACATTCTGAACAAAATGAACAAACACATTTGAGATATAAATTCATTTCTGATGCACTGCTATACAAACACATTGATTGTCAGATTGTTTCTATGGAGCACCAGATGACGTGAGAAGTCATTGGCGATGCGTCTGTTCATGATGTTTAGCTATGATGGCCATCTCATCAGCATATGCACATACTGTATGTTTACACGCCCTCTCATTTATTAGGGGACTATATCACATCTACATCGCCCATAAAAAAAACGAATCAGATTAATCTCTCACTCTCCCGGCCATACAACATTACTATGGCTCCCCCCATTGTGCCGGTTTATGGCAGATTTTAAATCAATTAAGTATGTAATTTGTAACAACTGCTCAGAATGGTTCAGGCCTAAACAATGGCAGTGGGATAACTGTCCTTTAGTGAAGCATCAATGGGCTTACAATGTGCTGAATTAGCTGGCATATTAATGACCAGCAGCAATACCCCTCCATTCTTCTCACTCAAATCTTCTTATGCAAATGGTTCATGAATCGTAGTTCAAAGCAGGTCCTTTTAAGTAAGTCCTACAGAGCCCTACACCCCATCCACAGTCAGCACACTGGGGTCCAGCCGCCCCGCCCCGCTCCCCCCCCCCTCTCTCTCTCGCTCTCTCTTGCTCTCCCTCTCCCTCTCTCTCTCTCTCTCTCTCTCTCTCTCTCTCTCTCTCTCTCTCTCTTACTCTCTCTCTCTCGCTCTCTCTCGCTCTCTCTCTCTGAACATTATCCAGTTAGCATTCACCTCTGCTGCTTACTGGCATGGTTGGGCCAGGGTGGGTAGGGGGGGTAGGAGAAGGGCAGTGTGAGGGGTTAATCCCACCAATTGTGACAGTGTGTTCTAAATGTGGTGTTCAGCAGGGGGGAAAGCAGGACCCATCCAAGTTCATGCCCCAGCTTGAAAGAGATAGAAAGACTACTGGGTTCTGAGTTTGGAGAGATGGAAATAATCCCTTCAGAATTTTGTTAAATGGACGCTGGTCTTTTGTGTTGGCCAAGACACATTTAAAAGGCGATGTCATAATGGTTGGATTGAAATGATACATTTTGAACACAATAGATGTGGCTTCTTTCCATACACAACTTAAAACCCCTTTGTCCCCATTATTGGGAAAGTTGTTTGGATACATGCATACACTCTGAATTAGAATAAGTTGTTGTAAGACAACCTTTTATAAAATATTGAACATGATCAAACGCATTGTGCTCTCCTGAATGATGTCACTGTTGGGTGGGTGCAGAAAAACCTTGTGTTAATTATTAGTGATCTCACTGAGTTTAACATAATTGATCTTCCATAAAGCAAGAACAGATGGTTTAGGGTTATGGTTACTCATTACTATGCGGTTACCATGTACAGCACTACTGTACACACTTTTTAGCTGCAGGCTATGCCCCTATTTTTGTCAGGCAACATTTTCCGTATGATTTATGATTTTATTAGGACCCCCATTAGCCGACGCCAATGGCGACAGATACAACCTTATTCTTACTTTTTTTTAAATCTATACACAATACCCCATAATGATAAAGAAAAAACAGGTTTAATTCTTTGGGTGCTAATTTATAAAAAAAATAAAAAACACATTTACATAAGTATTCAGAACCTTTACTCCGTACTTTGGCAGCAACTAAAGCCTCAAATATTTAGTATGACACTACAAGCTTGGCACACCTGTATTTGGGGAGTTTCTTCCATTCTTCTCTGCATATCCTCTCAAGCTCTGTGAGGTTGGATGGGAGCATTGCTGCACAGCTATTTTCAGGTTTCTCCAGAGATGTTCGATAGGGTTCAAGTCCGGGCTCTGGCTGGGCCACTCAAGGACATACTCCTGCGTTGTCTTGGCTGTGTACTTAGGGTCTTTGTCCTGTTGGAAGGTGAACCTTCACCCCCAGTCTGAGGTCCTGAGCACTCTGGAGCAGGTTTTCATCAAGGATCTCTCTGTACTTTTCTCTGTTCATCTTTGCCTCGATGCTCACTAGTCTCCTAGTCCCTGCCGATGGAAATCACCCCCACAGCATGATGCTGCCACCACCATGCTCCACGGTAGGGATGGTGCCAGGTTTCCTCCAGACGTGATGCTTGGCATTCAGGCCAAAGAGTTCAGTCTTGGTTTCATCAGACTAGAGAATCTTATTTCTCATGGTCTGAGAGTCATTTGGGTACCCTTTGGCAAACTCCAAGCGGGATGTCATGTGCCTTTTTCTGAGGAGTGGCTTCCATCTGGCCACTATACCATAAAGGCCTGATTAGTGGAGTGCTGCAGAGATGGTTATCCTTCTGGAAGGTTCTCTCATCTCCACAGAGGAACTCTGTGAGCTCTGTCAGAGTGACTATTAGGTTCGTCTCCCCCGATTGCTCAGTCTGGCTGGGCGGCCAGCTCTAGGAAGGGCCTTCGTGGTTCCAAACTTCTTCCATTTAAGAATGCTGCAGACATTTTTTGGTACCCCTCCCCAGATCTGTGCCTTGACTCAATCTTGTCTCTACAGACAAGACCTTTGACCTCATGGCTTTTTATCTCTGACATACACTGTCAACTATGGGACCTTATATAGACAGGTGTGTGCCTTTACAAATCATGTCCAAGCAATTGAATTTACCACAGATGGACTCCAAGTTGTAGAAACACCTTAAGGATGATGAATGGAAACAGGATGCACCTGAGCTCAATTTCGAGTCTCATAGCAAAGAATCTTATGTATTTCTGTTTTTTAATCTTAATAAATTAGCAAACATTTCTAAAAAACAGTTTTCGCTTTGTCATTATGGGGTATTGTGTGTAGATTGTTGAGGATTTATTTTTATTTAATCCATTTTAAAATAATGCTGTACAGTAACAAAATGTGGAAAAGGTTAAGGGGTCTGAATACTTTCCTAAGGCTGGGGTCTGACACATAACGAAAAGACATTACAGACAAAAACACTTTACAAGTTAAATATATATTTTTTTAAAACATTAACATAGACATTGCAGACTTATGTAAAATATTTAGTATTTTAGTTTACAACAAATAATAATGTATTTTCATAACATCAACATTAAAACTACAAGTTCTTATTACACGTTTTGCAGTGTGACTTCCACAGTAACACATGTGGCATCAGCCTCAGTGTGGCACTCCTTAACACTCAGGCATTATGTTAGACCAACATTAGACATGCTACAGCAAAAACACTTAAATAAACTGAAACAAATGTTCCGCTTGGCCCTCACCACTAAAAGCCCTCTTCTATTCAGGTGAAACGACCGTGTCTTTAAAATGCCTTCTACCCTTATGTTTGTTTTCTTTAACCCGCTTTCATTTACTTTGTTCATGACATCTGTGATATACATGTTGAATATGGGACTAAATATGCTCACAGGGTGGGAGTCAAAGGCTCCATTGTGCCTGTGCCTGTACTGTGTACCTGTAGCTCTCTCCCATTTCCATCTGGACGTGAAAGTACAAGCTCTCTAAGTACTTTAATATCCCACATAATACAATAATACAATCATGTATCATGGGCAGCAGCCTTCATGTAGGAACAGCCTCTCTATACACTTCTTTACAATTCCTGACATCATGTGTTTGCTTGGCATTTCCCAAAAACTGTTGCCTGTATGTTCAGAGGCTTAAAGCACATTTATCCACAAAGTTCACTATTCAACACATTGTTCACCTTCCCAGGGAGTTTCCAATTAAATACAAAGCCTTAATTTATAAATCTAACTCGTCTCTGAGCACACATGATACCCATTTGAGAGGTATTATTTGTTGTTGTGGGATTTCTCATGGACTCGTTGGGACCGGGCCAAGGAAGGGTTCTGCAAGGCTGGGTGGGACAACAAAGGCCTGGGACTAACAGTATGGTGCAGTCAGAATGCTGATCTGGAGCATCCCATGGCATCACATTGCAAGGGCACATCCTCTAGTAAAGGATATTGTTGAGTTGGGCAGGAAGTTCAGTCAATACCTGTAGGTGAGAAAATTAAGAAGAAAGTCACTCAATATGGATATGAGCATTTATTTTAAAAAGATTGGATTATAAAAAAAAACTGAATTTATAACTAGTCTGCTGTTGCTACTAAATTTGGTCAGTGTAAGTACCGATTTAACTTTACTTACAATGAAGCATTTTAACGGTGTACGGATTTAACACTTCCAGCCATGGTTCCACTATCCTTCACCCCTCTATTTCTCTCTCTCTCTCCATCCATCCCTCCCTCCCTCCCCCTCCCGCTCTCCATCCCTCCCTCCCCCCACCTCCCTCTCTCCATCCCTCCCACACCTCCCTCTCTCCACCCCCCCTCTCTCCATCCCTCCCTCCCTCCACCTCTCTCTCTCCATCCCTCCCTCCCTCCCCCTCCCGCTCTCCATCCCTCCCTCCCTCCCCCTCCCGCTCTCCATCCCTCCCTCCCCCCCCCTCTCTCCATCCCTCCCTCCCTCCCCCTCCCTCTCTCCATCCCTCCCTCACACCCCTCCCTCTCTCCATCCCTCCCTCCCTCCCCTCTCTCTCTCCATCCCTCCCTCCCCCTCCCGCTCTCCATCCCTCCCTCCCTCCACCTCCCTCTCTCCATCCCTCCCACCCCTCCCTCTCTCCATCCCCCCCTCTCTCCATCCCTCCCTCCCCCTCCCTCTCTCCACCCCCACCCCTCTCTCCATCCCTTCCTCCCCCTCCCGCTCTCCATCCCTCCCTCCCTCCACCTCCCTCCCTCTCTCCATCCCTCCCACCCCTCCCTCTCTCCACCCCCCCCTCTCTCCATCCCTCCCTCCCCCTCCCATTCTCCATCCCTCCCTCCCTCCACCTCCCTCTCTCCATCCCTCCCTCCCTCCCTCCCTCTCCCTCTCTCCACCGCCCCCCCCCTCTCTCCATCCCTCCCTCCCCTCCCTCTCTCCAGTAGGGTGCTGGATGCTGCATGGTGCTGGATGCTGCATGAATTTCCCTTTCTTAAGTTGCTCATAATGGCCGTGTGAAGTCCCTAAGAGGGACTGTTCCCCTGGGTGACAGATTCTCCCTGTCTGTCCGTGAATTTACCCCTGTGATAATTTGTCTTTGTGCTGACGGGCTCCGTGGTTCCACGCGACGACATGGAGGCAATGGACGAAGGGAGAGGCGGGGGGTGGGGGGCCCATCCCCATCACCTGCCATCTCTGTGGCCCTCTTGACATCCCGGAGCCCCCCCTCAGTCATTCTCCTCCCCTCCCAGTCCCCCATTCTCCTGCCCACTACTTTCATCTCTCTCTCCAGCAGGAGCTGTCTCCTCACTCGCAGAGAAACCAAATAATGGAGCTTGTCACAGGCCTTGTTCTTTGTTTTTTTCAGAGTCTAAGAAAAATGCAAAGACTCCATTGTAGTCATTAATTTTCCCATCCTTTTCCCCTGGGCCTGTAGGCTGGGGTTTGACCCATTTCAAAAGGAGGACTGGCATGGAGGACAAATTCCTTTTTTGCTTTTCAAGAAAGTGAATTCTTGATGTCACACTTTTGTTTTGTTTTGTGTGTCAGTGTGTCAGTGTGAGAGAGTGTGTTTGTGTGTGTGTGCGTGTGCAAGTGCGTTTGTGAATGTTTGAGGGTGAGTGTGTATGTCCGTGTACACATGTAGCTGTCTATACATGTTTGTCTATTGTGTTAGTGAATGTTTGAGGGTGAGTGTGTGTGTCCGTGTACACATGTAGCTGTCTATACATGTTTGTCTATTGTGTTAGTGAATGTTTGAGGGTGAGTGTGTGTGTCCGTGTACACATGTAGCTGTCTATACATGTTTGTCTATTGTGTTAGTGAATGTGTGAACGCATTCCCTGTTACAATATTTTGCTCATGCAGTGTGCTTCTGTTTATGACTGTCTGTCACGCCCTGACCTGAGATATCTCTGTTTTCTTGATATTTTGGTTAGGTCAGGGTGTAACTAGGGTGGATATGCTTAATTTGTATGTCTAGAGTTTTGTAGGTCTCGGTATTTGTATGTTTATGGTGGCCTGATATGGTTCCCAATCAGATGCAGCTGTTTATCGTTGTCTGTGATTGGGGATTATATTTAGGTAGCCATTTCCCTTTTGGTGTTTGTGGGATCTTATTCTATGTTTAGTTGCCACAGTTCGTTTTGTTATTTTTGTTTGTTTGTTCAGTGTTCATTCTATTAAATAAAGAAGAATGTACGCATAACACGCAGCACCTTGTTCTCCTTCATACAACGAACGTGACACTGTCTGTTTGTGTTTATTGATGTTTGTGTCCTGAGCGAGCGTGAGACTTCCAGGTGAATCTCATCAGACAAAGTCTCAAGGAGCTCATCAATCACCAGGCCCTGACAGTCATTTTTCCTGTGTCTGTTACAGATGTGAACATGCTTAATTATTTGTAGTGTAATTAGTTCATGAAATGTCATGAAATGTCATCGCGGCCTGGCAGCGCAGGGCAGGGCCCTGTGACAGGGAGGGAGCGATGGGAGAAAGTGTCAGTGGGAGCCCAGCAGAGGTGGGGTAGGTGGGGTAGAGGGCAGGAGAGGGCTGGGGGTAGCTCCAGGCTGTCTGGAGGTCCTCTGGACCTGCTGAAAGAACAGGAATATGTTGGACTGATAGCTAGCACAGTGGGTAACATCTTGTTTATGCTAGTAGTAAAATGGATACTGTGATTCTCATTAGGTCTACCCCTCTGTTCTTGTATGGATGCTGATTGAATTGAGAAGCACCATACATTGAACACAATATAGGTGAACTTTCTGCAACCATGCTAAATAAACTAGTTTGAAAGGATATATGGTTATTCCTCAGTTTGCCACATGTATTTCTGATGAGTTGAATGATGTGTTTTGATGACAAATTGACTGGGATTTCAGCCTGTGTATTGAGAGCCATCATCTCAGTATCTTCATTCAATGTCTGGTGTAACACGACAGCTCTGAATAGCCCGATCAGGCCTGCACAGGACGCCTCACAGTGCTTGTTATTTCCCGCGCCAGACTCTGCTATGATATTGTGTTGGAGGCTTGTAGAAACAAACCGTTCGGCCCTGATTGAGGAAACTCATCAATGGTTTTAAAAGAGACAAAAAGGAAGCCCATGCTGTTTGGCTGTGGCAACCTTTGTACTCTTTTCAAATTCAGCTGTTATCTGGATTGTACCAGCTGTCCTTGCAACACAAAAACTGCTGCCTTTTCCAAACGTGATCCTGGTGTTTTGCTGTGTGGAATGGGGATTGGGTGGACTGGGTGAGCAGGGGCCACGGGACCTTTGTGTATGTCTAGAGGGACCCCCAGGAGGGCTCTGATGGAAAAGACTGAAGGGAAGGAAAGCAGCAGTCTGAGGCTGGTGGTTTGCGACTGGGCATGGTACTGGAGGAGTGTGTGTGTGTGTGTGTGTGTGTGTGTGTGTGTGTGTGTGTGTGTGTGTGTGTGTGTGTGTGTGCATGAATCAGACATCAATAGACATTGGAGGTAGTCACAAAAAGAAAAACACACTTGCGTCCACAATCACACATACACACTATACTATGGAGCATGTCAAGTACAAACCCAGACCAAAGCTAACCCTCCCATGACACCTGATAACCTGAGACTATGATAGATGATAGGTGGTACTTTGATGTTCCTTTGTGCTTATCTAAATACAGCCTATAGAAATGCCCTTCGAGACACAAGCCCCTTTTTGCAGCACAGTCAATAACACACACCTGGACTTCCACATCGGACTACTGTATGTCAAATCAAATCAAATTTTATTTGTCACATACACATGGTTAGCAGATGTTAATGCGAGTGTAGCGAAATGCTTGTACTTCTAGTTCCGACAATGCAGTAATAACCAACAAGTAATCTAACTAACAATTCCAAAACTACTGTCTTATACACAGTGTAAGGGGATAAAGAATATGTACATAAGGATATATGAATGAGTGATGGTACAGAGCAGCATAGGCAAGATACAGTAGATGATATCGAGTACAGTATATACATATGAGATGAGTATGTAAACAAAGTGGCATAGTTAAAGTGGCTAGTGATACATGTATTACATAAGGATGCAGTCGATGATATAGAGTACAGTATATACGTATGCATATGAGATTAATAATGTAGGGTAAGTAACATTATATAAGGTAGCATTGTTTAAAGTGGCTAGTGATATATTTACATCATTTCCTATCAATTCCCATTATTAAAGTGGCTGGACTTGAGTCAGTGTCATTGTCAGTGTGTTGGCAGCAGCCACTCAATGTTAGTGGTGGCTGTTTAACAGTCTGATGGCCTTGAGATAGAAGCTGTTTTTCAGTCTCTCGGTCCCAGCTTTGATGCACCTGTACTGACCTCGCCTTCTGGATGATAGCGGGGTGAACAGGCAGTGGCTCGGGTGGTTGATGTCCTTGATGATCTTTATGGCCTTCCTGTAACATCGGGTGGTGTAGGTGTCCTGGAGGGCAGGTAGTTTGCCCCCGGTGATGCGTTGTGCAGACCTCACTACCCTCTGGAGAGCCTTACGGTTGAGGGCGGAGCAGTTGCCGTACCAGGCGGTGATACAGCCCGACAGGATGCTCTCGATTGTGCATCTGTAGAAGTTTGTGAGTGCTTTTGGTGACAAGCCGAATTTCTTCAGCCTCCTGAGGTTGAAGAGGCGCTGCTGCGCCTTCTTCACGATGCTGTCTGTGTGGGTGGACCAATTCAGTTTGTCTGTGATGTGTATGCCGAGGAACTTAAAACTTGCTACCCTCTCCACTACTGTTCCATCGATGTGGATAGGGGGGTGTTCCCTCTGCTGTTTCCTGTCCACAATCATCTCCTTAGTTTTGTTGACGTTGAGTGTGAGGTTATTTTCCTGACACCACACTCCGAGGGCCCTCACCTCCTCCCTGTAGGCTGTCTCGTCGTTGTTGGTAATCAAGCCTACCACTGTTGTGTCGTCCGCAAACTTGATGATTGAGTTGGAGGCGTGCGTGGCCACGCAGTCGTGGGTGAACAGGGAGTACAGGAGAGGGCTCAGAACGCACCCTTGTGGGGCCCCAGTGTTGAGGATCAGCGGGGAGGAGATGTTGTTGCCTACCCTCACCACCTGGGGGCGGCCCGTCAGGAAGTCCAGTACCCAGTTGCACAGGGCAGGGTCGAGACCCAGGGTCTCGAGCTTGATGACGAGCTTGGAGGGTACTATGGTGTTGAATGCCGAGCTGTAGTCGATGAACAGCATTCTCACATAGGTATTCCTCTTGTCCAGATGGGTTAGGGCAGTGTGCAGTGTGGTTGAGATTGCATCGTCTGTGGACCTATTTGGGCGGTAAGCAAATTGGAGTGGGTCTAGGGTGTCAGGTAGGGTGGAGGTGATATGGTCCTTGACTAGTCTCTCAAAGCACTTCATGATGACGGATGTGAGTGCTACGGGGCGGTAGTCGTTTAGCTCAGTTACCTTAGCTTTCTTGGGAACGGGAACAATGATGGCCCTCTTGAAGCATGTGGGAACAGCAGACTGGTATAGGGATTGATTGAATATGTCCGTAAACACACCGGCCAGCTGGTCTGCGCATGCTCTGAGGGCGCGGCTGGGGATGCCGTCTGGGCCTGCAGCCTTGCGAGGGTTAACACGTTTAAATGTTTTACTCACCTCGGCTGCAGTGAAGGAGAGTCCGCATGTTTTTGTTGCAGGCCATGTCAGTGGCACTGTATTGTCCTCAAAGCGGGCAAAAAAGTGATTTAGTCTGCCTGGGAGCAAGACATCCTGGTCCGTGACTGGGCTGGATTTCTTCCTGTAGTCCGTGATTGACTGTAGACCCTGCCACATGCCTCGTGTCTGAGCCGTTGAATTGAGATTCTACTTTGTCTCTGTACTGACGCTTAGCTTGTTTGATAGCCTTGCGGAGGGAATAGCTGCACTGTTTGTATTCGGTCATGTTACCAGACACCTTGCCCTGATTAAAAGCAGTGGTTCGCGCTTTCAGTTCCACACGAATGCTGCCATCAATCCACCGTTTCTGGTTAGGGAATGTTTTAATCGTTGCTATGGGAACGACATCTTCAACGCACATTCTAATGAACTCGCACACCGAATCAGCGTATTCGTCAATATTGTTATCTGACGCAATACGAAACATGTCCCAGTCCTTTTTTTTAAAGATAGGGGCATGGATCAGAAAAACAGTTTGTATCTGGTGTGACCAACATTTGCCTCATGCAGCGCGACACATTGTCACGTTTCTTCAAAATCGAACCCAGAAGCAGACCAGGACAAGGAGAGTAGGAAGAAGGTGAGTATTTATTTACAAGTGAATGTGAGTGGGTAGATACATCCAGGTGGCGTAGCGGGCAGCGGTGGTGAGTTGATGGGAGTAAATAGGTGGATCCAATGGGGAAGCGGAATCCTCCGATGTCCAGGCGGGAATGGGGTAAATGATCCAGGTGAGTAACTGAAGACAGAACAAACGGAGGTAAGTTGAAGGCAAGCAAGACGTACAAAACAACAAAACAAATTCTATCCAACTTGAGGCTGATACTATGGCACAACATACTGTTCATGGCTAACGATCCGGCAGGGAATGGATGTCAGGTCAGAGCTTTTGAAGGGGAGAGGTGATGATCAGGACAGGTGTGCAGATTACTGATGGGATACAGGTGCGGGTGAACATCGATCTCCCAACAAGCTAATCTGCCCGGCAACCAGACAGGGTGCGTTCCAGGACACCGGAAACACACTCCAGGACAGAAACACAGACAAACACAGACTCAGGAAGCGGGGTTCGTGACACACATCTCCTTCGCATAGAGTTGATCAGGCTGTTGATTGTGGCCTGTGGGATGTTGTCCCACTCCTCTTTAATGGCTGTGCGATGTTGATGTATATTGGCGTGAACTGGAACACGCTGTAAGACACTTTGATCCAGAGCATACCAAACATGCTCAATGGTGACATGTCTGGTGAGTATGCAGGCCATGGAAGAACTGGGACATTTTCAGATTCCAGGAACTGTGTACAGATCCTTGAGACATGGGGCCGTGCATTATCATGCTGAAACATGAGGTGATGGCGGCGGATGAACGGCACGACAATGGGCCTCAGGATCTCGTCATGATATCTCTGTGCATTCAAATTGCCATCGATAATATGCAATTGTGTTTGTTGTCCGTAGCTTATGCCTACCCATAACATAACCCCACTGTCATCATAGGCCACTCTGTTCACAATGTTGACATCAGCAAACCGCTCGCCCACAGGACGCCCTGTTGGCTCCTACAATTGAAAGTATACAGTTGAAACCGATTCATCTTTGAAGAGCACACTTCTCTAGTGTGCCAGTGGCCACCGAAGGTGAGCATCTGCCCACTGCAGTCGGTTACGAAGCCAAACTGCAGTCAGGCCAAGACCCTGGTGAGGACGACAAGCACGCAGATGAGCTTCCCTGAGATTTGGAGATCCTGGGCATACGTGGTAACACATGGTCTGCGGTTGTGAGGCCAGTTGGACACACTGCCAAATTCTCAAAAACGACGGTGGAGGCGGCTTATGGTAGAGAAATTAACATTACATTCTCTGGAAACATTCCTGCAGTCAGCATGCCAATTGCAAGCTCCCTCAAAACTTGAGACATCTGTGGCATTTTGTGACAAAACTACACATTTTAGTGGCCTTTTAATGTCACCAACACAAGGTGCACCTGTGTAATGATCCTGCTGTTTAAGCTTCTTGATGTGCCACACCTTTCAGGTGGATGGGATTATCTTGGCAAAGGAGAAATGCTCACTAACAGGAATATAAACAAATATTTGTACAAGATTTGAGAGAAATATGCTTTTTGTGCATATGGAACATTTCTAGGATATTTTATTTCAGTGCATGAAACATGAGACCAACACTTTACATGTTGCATTTATATTTTTGTGCAGCATAAGTATGCAAAAGGCTATGTGTGTAGAGTCGCTGCTTCAGTGTGCTGTACAGTATGTCCTTTGACTGTTTGTATATCCATGTTTGTTCTCAGTTCATTTGGTGTCTTTATCTTGCATTAGGCTAAGTGTTGATCCTCTTGGTCTGAAGCTGTGTGGTCTATAGAGGCCTCAGGTTGCAGGGCCCAGCCTCAGCTGCCTCACTAAACCACTTAACTCAACTAATGAATTAGCCTATTAATCAGAGCAGGACCCTCTCCTGATCCTAAGTACTTGTGTATACTAGGAGAATGACACTTTGACCTCTATCCCTGAGGGGCTATTTCAACCATCCTCACACCAGAACATTAAATAAATACAATTTCAGCAGCATATTAATTCCACACATGCCCCATCCATAAGTAATTAGTTATGCTTACTGTATAGTTGTGGTGTACCGCGGGTACAGTGTGTGTGTGTGTGTGTTTTAATCCATTTAAACCAAGTCCAATCTAGCCCTTTTCCTCTCAATCTAGTCTGCCTGCCTTATCTGTAGCTGCTGGCCACAACAATCATCAGAGGTTGAGTGAAATGAGTGAAAATAATGTGAAAATATCAAGAGCATCTTTTTCTGCTTCCCCATTTATTCCATCCACTTCCATTGAGCTTTATCACACCCAACACATCTCAACACATCCCCTTCCTCTTTTATTTTTACTCACATTTTATTTATGCCCACTCCAACTTTTCAATTTCTGACAGATTGAAGTACCCCTATTTAACCGGTTT
Source organism: Oncorhynchus kisutch (assembly GCF_002021735.2). Classification (NCBI taxonomy): domain Eukaryota; kingdom Metazoa; phylum Chordata; class Actinopteri; order Salmoniformes; family Salmonidae; genus Oncorhynchus; species Oncorhynchus kisutch. Next base: position 76,302,632 of record NC_034181.2, on the reverse strand, counting down.
ATTCATCAGTGCCTGCAGGGACAGGGACAGGCAGAGACTGCTGTTCCACCGTTCCAGTCAATAAAAATGAGAGAGAGCGAGAGCTTCTCTTCTCTTCCTAGGCAGGCACCTCTTCTTCCCTCTTCCCCCCTTCCCTTTGTGTGCAAAGTGGCAGCCGTGAATTTAATCGAGGGAGAATGTTGTGATTACTTAATGGTTTCCCAGGCAGCCGTGGACTGGGAGAATTAAATTCTGCATCTGCTTTCCAAGGCGTTAATCTCCTCTCCTCACATTCCGCCTGTTATGATGTGCACACAGGAGATAATGTTTAAACCGACTAAAGCAGAGTAAACCAGCGCAGGCTGTTATTGGCTTTATAATTACATAATTAACTTTTTGTCTATAATCGTTACGGAGGTAATGGCGCTGCTAAAACAGGGGGCCTCTGCCGAGCGAGAGGAAGCCAAATGAAAAATCCATAGAATGCCTTTAAGAGTCTGAGGCTGAAACACAGGGAAGAGAGAGAAAGAGAAGAGAGAGAGAAGAGAGAGAGAAGAGAGAGAGAAGAGAAGAGAGAGAGAAAAGAGAGTGAGAGAAAGAAAGAGAGAGAAAATAGAGAAATGAGAGAGAGAGAGAGAGAGAGAGAGAGTGAGAGAGAGAGAGAGAGAGAGAGAGAGAGAGAGAGAGATTAGAGAGAGAGAGAGTGAGATGGTTAAGGAGGAGAGAGAGATGGGTAAGGAGGGGAGAGAGCGAGAGAGATGGGTAAGGAGGAGAGAGAGAGAGATGGGTCATGAGGAGAGAGAGATGGGTCATGAGGAGAGAGAGAGATATATTGGTAAGGAGGAGAGAGAGAGATGGATAAGGAGGAGAGAGAGAGAGAGAGAGAGCGAGAGAGAGAGAGCGAGAGAGAGAGAGATAGGTACAGAGGAGAAGAGAGAGGGAGGGTTAAGGAGGAGAGAGAGATGGGTAAGGAGGAGAGAGAGAGAGAGATGGGTAAGGAGGAGAGAGAGAGATAGATGGGTTAAGGAGGAGAGAGAGAGAGGGAGATGGGTAAGGAGGAGAGAGAGATGGGTAAGGAGGGGAGAGAGAGATGGGTAAGGAGGAGAGAGAGATAGATGGGTAAGGAGGAGAGAGAGAGAGAGAGAGATGGGTAAGGAGGAGAGAGAGAGATAGATAGATGGGTAAGGAGGGGAGAGAGATAGATGGGTAAAGAGGAGAGAGAGAGAGAGAGAGAGATGGGTAAGGAGGAGAGAGAGAGAGAGATAGATTGGTAAGGAGGAGAGAGAGAGAGAGATAGATTGGTAAGGAGGAGAGAGAGAGAGAGAGATGGGTAAGGAGGAGAGAGAGAGAGAGAGATGGGTAAGGAGGAGAGAGAGAGAGAGATAGATGGGTAAGGAGGAGAGAGAGAGAGATGGGTAAGGAGGAGAGAGAGGTGTGCTTTTTATTTTCTCTTACTTTTTCTCCCTCCTTATTCCCTCCCTTTTTGAGCAGTAAATGAATGGGATTTAAAGCCAGAAAGTCAGTGTGGCCGGCAGGCAGGCAGAGCGTGTGTTATCTGAGTGAGAGGAGGCTCAGCAGCTGGCCAGAGCAGCAGGAGGAGTACTGGGTTCTGCCAGGTGCATGGCAGGAGAGGAAGCCAAACACAGCCGTAAATTACACCTGGCCTCCCAACACAACCAACACCACTCTATTGTAGTGTGATTGAGGCGATTGACCCACCCCACCCGCCAGCTCCAAATGAATTCCATTTCCCACACAGCCAGGTCCCCCTCCTTCCTCCTTATTTCTAATTTACATTGTGATCATATATGTCTGAAAAATGATATCGTAAAAAAGATGAATGTAGTAATTACCACTTCCTCTTATCTCTGCCTCCCCCAGTGTCTCACTGCCTCTGGACTGCTGCCCCGCACCATGTAAGTATGTCACTTATTTCATCATGACAGGCGTAATGTATTCACAAAAGTGCTGCCATAAATATAGGCGTTCAGGTTGGCCACCTCACACCGCAGACCGAGGGCCTCGCAGCACAGCGGTGCAGTTGCGTCCATGCCGGCTCAAATGAATGGAGAATTGACAAACATTTCCAGGGGCCAAATTACCCCTGGTGTCACTGTGAAATTAGGTTCTTGACCCGGCCTCTGATGCATGCTTATATTTCTACATATTTTCCCCATTGATTTTCATGCATGGCGACTCACCATCCCTGCGTGGCAGTGAGCTTATGGGCCTAGGAGAGAGGGGGTTAGGAATATTTTAATACACCTGTGAAATGAGTCTGTACTTGGCATGAATATGCTAAAGTAGAGCTGTCACAGCACTCAGAGTGATATCCCTACACCTTTCACCGACCACTGAGAGAGAGGCAGGAAGAGGGATAACTGACTTTCACCTATGAGGGATCGGGGACCATATGGGCTTACGCTCATTCCTGCCACTGGCAGTTAACAAATAGGCTTATTAACAGTTCAGAGGGGAAGGACATCAGCAAGGTTATGCAACTCTACTTTCCATCCCATTTAGAATAGAATAGAGGAGAGATATGGAATGAGGTTCTGCTTGTATTGTGTTCTGCTTACAGCACTAGGACTATTCTGATTGGTCAAGCTTTCTCTCTAATGTCTAGTCATTCAGGGTGATGGCCCTACTGCAATGTTATGAGTCTCATCACCTTGGTTTGAACTTGTAGTATGACTGTGAATGTTAGTTTTTTCATGATTTAACCAACATCATATCTGTGACTACTGAGGCCAGTATACATGGCCGAAGGGGTTAGAAGATGGCTTATGCCTCAATCATTTCAAAGGCCTCAGTATTTGAGCAAGTACATGTGACTGTCTTTCCCAATGCAATTGGGATTGGAATGAGTTTGTGTGTTTAACTTGTTGTAATAGGATGCACCTCTGCCATGTCTTTGGTGTATCTGGTGACCTATATGGCCCATTGACACTGGGTCAGCAGTAAAGTGTCTGTTGTGTGACAACTGACCTTGAGACTTCTACTCAGACCCCAATAACCTCCCCTCTGTGCTCAGCATGCTCAATGGTCAATCATATAATGCTAACGATGCTAAAACTAGCACTAGCCCTAACCCCAACCTTTTTTATTCCAACAGCTCCCACACCCAGCTCATTGGCACTGATCCACATTATAACCCACATTATGTCTGTTGGGGACAAGAACATGGTGAAAACAAGATGGTAAGCAATAAATATATATTTTTACAGTAGCCTAATTGAGGCTAAGTCATTTCCTCTTGACAGATTTTTTACATTTTATGGCCAGAACTGTTGTACTGTATTTATAATTTCCTGTCAGGTCTTGACTATTGTGACACCATTTACCAGAATGCAGCAGTCACTACTCTTAAACCAACCTTTGGGTGCAGTCTACCATAGCGCCCATCGCTTTATCACAGGTGACAGTTTTAATACTCATCACTGCATCCTGTATCAAAAGGTTGTCTGGTCCTCATTAAAGTCCCGTAGATCACTTCACTATTCTCTTTTCCTTTAAGAAGCTCTACTACCCAAGCTTCTGACTTCTCTACCTTTGTTGTTAAAGTATAAAATCATGAGATACCAAACCAGTTCAGAGGGTTTGCTCTTGAGGTTCCTCAGGTCTCCACCAAATTAGGTAAATCCCCTTTTAGTTTTAATGCGCCTCACTGCTGGAACAATTGACTAAATTCTTTACTCCTAGATGTTCTGGTGCCACTCAGGCCTTTTAAAGTATTGACTAAATTCTTTACTCCTAGATGTTCTGGTGCCACTCAGGCCTTTTAAAGTATTGACTAAATTCTTTACTCCTAGATGTTCTGGTGCCACTCAGGCCTTTTAAAGTATTGACTAAATTCTTTACTCCTAGATGTTCTGGTGCCACTCAGGCCTTTTAAAGTATTGACTAAATTCTTTACTCCTAGATGTTCTGGTGCCACTCAGGCCTTTTAAAGTATTGACTAAGGACCAAGTAGCTGAGGAATGTAGCTGTTTTTCTTGCATGTTGTGCTGTATTTTTTATACTTTTTTTATACAATGGGTGGGTGTAATCTTGAATGCTGATTGGTTAAAACCACATTAAAGCCAGTGTATTGTATTTGATTGTTGTGTTACTGTGATCAGGGCACCCTTGTGAATGAAACCCTTGTCTCAATGGGCCCCTTGAATAAATAATGAATAAATACCAAATAAAAACAATAATAAAAAATACACTATTGACTACTTTTGACTATTTCCTGCCCTGAACTGAATTGACTTATTTCCTTATGACCTATCCTGAATAAAATGTACATTTTTTCCACACTTTAAACTTTGAAAGCGAGTGCGGTTTGGCATGATTATCAAGCCCTTTTCTTAGAAACGCTGCACTTTGCATGTAAACCCATTCCCCTTTTCTGTCACTTTTGGCATTTGTTTTAAGTTGAGAATTATTGAGACACAAAGGTACTAGCTATCTCTCTCTGGCTATATAAGCTTGTGTGAAACGTTTTGCTTAACCTGCTGACACAAAGGTACTAGCTATCTCTCTCTGGCTATATAAGCTTGTGTGAAACGTTTTGCTTAACCTGCTGACACAAAGGTACTAGCTATCTCTCTCTGCCTATAAAAGCTTGTGTGAAACGTTTTGCTTAACCTGCTGACACAAAGGTACTAGCTATCTCTCTCTGGTTATAAAAGCTTGTGTGAAACGTTTTGCTTAACCTGCTGACACAAAGGAAGCACTTAACCCTTTCCTCTTTCATCTTCAGTCTACTGAGGCTCGGACTACCTTTCCATTTGAAATCCATAACGACGGATGCCAATGACTAAAGGTAACAGCAGGAGAGGAACGCACACAATATAAACACCAAGAGTTCACAGCTACATACTGTATACATACATGTGATTGGGTACGTCTGTGTGTGTGTGTGTGTGTGTGTGTGTGTGTGTGTGTGTGTGTGTGTGTGTGTGTGTGTGTGTGTGTGTGTGTGTGTGTGTGTGTGTGTGTGTGTGTGTGTGTGTGTGTGTGTGTGTGTGTGTGTGTGTGTGTGTGTGCATTCCTGTGTATATGTGGCTTTGACAGTGAGGCATTTCTCCATTTAACCTCACAAATTCCAGGAACCCCAGTACCAGACCTGTTGAAAGAGCACCAGTGGCCTTTGGTGAGGGTGGTGGTAGAAGGGGTCCACACCGACGCAGAGCGGGGCCTGCCCTGGGGGCTTGGTTCTGGGAGACTGAGCCACTGAGCCTTCCCTCCCTTGGTAAATGAAGGCCTGGAGGGCATGCGGCCAGCGGGCCACCTGGCCAGGGAAGGAGCGGGACAGGGGAGCAGTGGTGATTAATGCCCTGTGTTTAGGGTGCCGTCATCGGGAGGGAGACGGACGAGGGCTCAGCATGATGGATGAGGGCTGGACCAGGGGCTGATAAGACATGGCCCATGAATCTGTTCTACATCATCGGCTCCTTTGATCACTGACAGAAGTTCAGAGATGGGCCTGTGCATCTGTCTAAACAAACAAAAACCCTTCCCCCCACACACACACACACTGGCACTGGCTCTCAGGTTAACACTCAGTCACCTACTGTGGAAGGGGGTAGGGAGGGAGGGGGAGAGAGAGAGAGAGAAAGAGGGAGAAAGAGAGAGAGACAGAGAAAGCGACTGAGCGACAGAGAAGGAGACATACCCATACACCATCAAGGCCTGCTTTGGAGCATGTGAACCGTGGCATTGTGGTTTAAAGCACCCCAAAAGGGTCCCTCTCCTCTGCAATGACAGATTCAGCAGATAAGAGATGATCCATGAAAGCCGATCGGTGTGCTGACAGCGGGAGAGGGGCCTTGGCCCCGGCCGATGGACAGGGTGTATTACTGGGGGCAGACGCAGCTGTCAGGGCCAAACGGCCAGGCCCTCTATCCACTCTGTGCCATACCACCACACTGACGTCACACTGAGGCCTCTCTGAGTCACTGTACCCTGCTCTGCTCCTGCACTGCTTCCTCAAGTCACTGGACACAACACTGTTTGCATGCCAGCAACTTAGCCATTCCCTCTCAAAGCCACGCACTTCCTCCATTTTGATCTGGTGACATTGTCTGACAGGTGTTGAAGTGGACTGATCTCAGCAACTCTGTAACTTATTGATGGGAGCCAGGGAATGTTGGGGTTTGAAGTGAAGGAATGTGATTTGATTTATGGCACTAGGAACATATGAACTGGATTCATCAAATGCAATGAGTAAAACCCACATCATGGAAAGCCTTTGCATTGGTCTCTAGACAGACGGACGGGCGGACATACAGACAGTACACACAGTATGTGGAACAGGATCCAGTGACAGACAGACGGACGGACATACAGACAGTACACACAGTATGTGGAACAGGATCCAGTGACAGACAGACGGACGGACATACAGACAGTACACACAGTATGTGGAACAGGATCCAGTGAGTAGAACAGCAGACTTTCATGTAGTGCCCCCACTGAACACTCGTCCACACAGAACTAGTTCCACATCCTCATATCCTCAAAAGAAATTACCCCACATACCAAGAGGAGAAAAGAAAAAATGAGTGTGGAAAATCCCCTTAAATGAAAGACAATAATAAGCTATTTAATTTATACTTGAAATTATTTTATGCTCAACAGATACAGTCTGTGTCCTTATTGCTATTTAAATGATTTCTCTAACCAAATTATATTAATCAATTTTCAGAGAAAAATGTCCACATCCTCATATTAAGTGTGGACCATCTTTTAACTTCATACAGTCGACATGCTAAATTAGACAACTAAAGGGTTCCTCATTTTATTTCAGATTCTATTTCAAACCATCATCTCCTTAATGGCTATCTTCTATATTTAAATATGGAATTATTTGACATATATGTGGTTTTAAGTGTCATCCACACTACATAAGCCTGTGATTAAAATAGTTTGTGTTTTTAAATCCGAACAATGATATAACGGATACTTTATAAGAAGCATTAAAGCTACATTAAATTAATTTGGATCCATCCAATTAAGTCTGTCCTTGTCTCATTTGGTGTTGAAGATGGTGTTTGTCTGCTCTGGTGCTGTCTTAGATCTTATTTGGCTCATATCTCTGCTTTCCTCTCTCTCTCTCTCTCTCTCTCTCTCTCTCTCTTTCTCTCTCTCTTTCTCGGTCTCGCTCTCGCTTTCGCTCTCACTCTCTCTCTCTCGGTCTCTCTCGGTCTCTCTCGGTCTCTCTCGGTCTCTCTCTCTCTCTCTCTCTCTCTCTCTCTCTCGCTCTCTCGCTCTCTCTCTCTCTCTCTCTCTCCCAGCCCTACATTAATGCCAAGGTGAACACATTAAAAGATGGGTGACCTTTTAATGAAAATGTCAGTGTTACTGTAGTGGGGAGAGGCTAAGCAGTGTGTTTCAGACACTAACCACAGTCTCCATGACACCTGAGCCTTCTGCAGACTTTGTTACATAGTCCCTGATAGCTCATGAAGTCTCTGTTTCCATCTGTCTCCATCTCTCTCTCTCTCTCTCTCTCTCTCTCTCTCTCTCTCTCTCTCTCTCTCTCTCTCTAGCTGTCTGACCTCAAGGCAACAGTATTTGAGACCTTGTCAGACCTCCTAAGTCCACTTTCATGGCATGTTTTTTGTCGATGACTACTAGCCCTGTGACTCTCTGAAGCAGGTGCCACACTGCCACTAACACAACGTTTATCTCTACCTACCTCTCCATTTTGTCATCTTTTGTCTCCTGGCTGGGGTATTTTTAGCAGTGTGTGGCAGTGAAAAGGCATCAAGGCGAAGGTGTACTTTAAGAAACCTGACAACCTGACATCTGGCTCTATTTGATGCGGTGCAGATCAAAGCCTACTGTGGGTGCTGCTAATTTGAAGTCCACTGTAGTGATTATGGCTCTGCATGATTACCCCACAATGGCACTGCTATTAATCACATCACTCTGTTTCTTCTAATTTGATTTGACTAGATGATGTCCCCCTTTTCATACCTCTCTCTCTCTCTCTCTCATCATTTGTAAGCATTAACTCTCTCTCTCTCTCTGCCGTCAGCACATCCCCAATAAAACTGTCAAGTGTGCGACTGCTCCGTAGTCGGAGGATGACATTTAAAAGGCTACAACATGAGTGACAGTGCACTCACAGAGCGAGGGAATGAGGGAGAAAGGGAGGGAGGGAAGGATGGAGGGAGGGAAGAGTGAGGGAGATGCCCGTGTTAATGCTTACAAATGACTAACGTGTCCCCCAGCAGGTGCCTCGGTCAGACAAACTGGATAAATATTGAGATTCCTCAGAGTACAGCAGCATGTGAAATGAATCCCAACTGTTTCTAATGCGTTGTGGCTCTCTATGACAGGAACCATTGGCCCGTCTCTCCCATCACACACATGCATAATACACGCATGCACACACAGACACACATGCACTGTTTCTAATGTGTTGTGGCTCTGACACTATAATAGGCCCCGTTGGGTAGGTGGCACAGGGCCGTCTCTCCCATCACTCCTCCATGCTAATTGTTCAGTGTGTTTCGTTAAAGAGGTTAACACTTCCGGTCCATCCTTTTCACACAGGACCCAGGATATATGGTTTGAACACTGTATGGCCTGCCAGGCTGCAAACAGACACATGCTCATGTATCCTATGTGAAATTACTGCCATGGAAAAGGCCTACTGTATGCAATACAAAATGTATAGATTAAGGTTGCAAAACTACCGGTAGTTTACCAAAGTTACCGAAATCTTAAATCATTTGGTTAATTAACAGAAAATCTTTGGCAATCTATCTTAATTTTGGTCATTTATTCTTCAATAACTCAAACAAAAAACATATTCATATTTAGCATAAATGTTTTATATTTGTGTCCATATTGTCCATGAGTTTCTAGCAGCTAGACCATATGGTTACAGAGAGAATAGCATCATCAATTAAAAAAGCATCTCATCTACATTGGCATTATTTTCAATGAACTCTGCAACTCCTCCAGCTATAATTTAAAAAATCAGCGTGTAAAAATATATAAAGCATATTTCATGCTGAATCCCTCATATTAAACAATGGTATTCATTAGGTTGATGGTTTCTTCCAAGCTCCAAGTGTTGGGCCCTGTGAGTGTTTGTACTGTGTGTGTGTTGACGTATCCGTGTGTGTAGGGCCCTGTGAGTGTTTGTATGTATGTTGGAGTATCAGTGTGTGTTGGGCCCTGTGAGTGTTTGTATGTGTGTTGGAGTATCAGTGTGTGTTGGGCCCTGTGAGTGTTTGTACTGTGTGTGTGTTGGAGTATCAGTGTGTGTAGGGCCCTGTGAGTGTTTGTACTGTGTGTGTGTTGGAGTATCAGTGTGTGTAGGGCCCTGTGAGTGTTTGTACTGTGTGTGTGTTGGAGTATCAGTGTGTGTAGGGCCCTGTGAGTATTTGTATGTGTGTTGGAGTATCAGTGTGTGTTGGGCCCTGTGAGTGTTTGTATGTGTGTTGGAGTATCAGTGTGTGTTGGGCCCTGTGAGTGTTTGTACTGTGTGTGTGTGTGTTGGAGTATCAGTGTGTGTAGGGCTCTGTGAATGTTTGTATGTGTGTAGGAGTATCCGTGTGTGTAGGGCCCTGTGAGTGTTTGTATGTGTGTTGGAGTATCAGTGTGTGTAGGGCCCTGTGAGTGTTTGTACTGTGTGTAGGAGTATCAGTGTGTGTTGGGCCCTGTGAGTGTTTGTATGTGTGTAGGAGTATCAGTGTGTGTAGGGCCCTGTGAGTGTTTGTATGTGTGTTGGAGTATCAGTGTGTGTAGGGCCCTGTGAGTGTTTGTATGTGTGTTGGAGTATCAGTGTGTGTAGGGCCCTGTGAGTGTTTGTATGTGTGTTGGAGTATCAGTGTGTGTAGGGCCCTGTGAGTGTTTGTATGTGTGTTGGAGTATCAGTGTGTGTAGGGCCCTGTGAGTGTTTGTATGTGTGTAGGAGTATCAGTGTGTGTAGGGCCCTGTGAGTGTTTGTATGTGTGTTGGAGTATCAGTGTGTGTTGGGCCCTGTGAGTGTTTGTATGTGTGTTGGAGTATCAGTGTGTGTAGGGCCCTGTGAGTGTTTGTATGTGTGTTGGAGTATCAGTGTGTGTAGGGCCCTGTGAGTGTTTGTATGTGTGTTGGAGTATCAGTGTGTGTAGGGCCCTGTGAGTGTTTGTATGTGTGTTGGAGTATCAGTGTGTGTTGGGCCCTGTGAGTGTTTGTATGTGTGTTGGAGTATCAGTGTGTGTTGGGCCCTGTGAGTGTTTGTACTGTGTGTGTGTTGGAGTATCAGTGTGTGTAGGGCCCTGTGAGTGTTTGTACTGTGTGTGTGTTGGAGTATCAGTGTGTGTAGGGCCCTGTGAGTGTTTGTACTGTGTGTGTGTTGGAGTATCAGTGTGTGTAGGGCCCTGTGAGTGTTTGTATGTGTGTTGGAGTATCAGTGTGTGTAGGGCCCTGTGAGTGTTTGTATGTGTGTTGGAGTATCAGTGTGTGTAGGGCCCTGTGAGTGTTTGTATGTGTGTTGGAGTATCAGTGTGTGTAGGGCCCTGTGAGTGTTTGTATGTGTGTTGGAGTATCAGTGTGTGTAGGGCCCTGTGAGTGTTTGTATGTGTGTTGGAGTATCAGTGTGTGTAGGGCCCTGTGAGTGTTTGTATGTGTGTTGGAGTATCAGTGTGTGTAGGGCCCTGTGAGTGTTTGTATGTGTGTTGGAGTATCAGTGTGTGTAGGGCCCTGTGAGTGTTTGTATGTGTGTTGGAGTATCAGTGTGTGTAGGGCCCTGTGAGTGCATAGAGACAGCGCAAAAATAAGAATAAAATACAAAGGGCAACTCAGATAGTCCTTCTAGCCATTTTGTTAGCTATTTAGTTATATATTTAATATATTTTACATGTGATACGGCCACACAGAGGTTCAGTGATAAATACAGACATCTTAAGTACCCTAAAGGGCCACTAGATGTCTTGTGATAGATTACATAAAAGCCTTGAAAATTCAGGTCATTTACTGGTAGTTTGAAAGTTTCCTCCCTTTGCAACCCTAGTACAGATAAGGTATGATATGTGATGGTACTGCACAGTAACTTTCAATATAAAGAAAATCATGTCATATTCAATGCATGTTCTACCTCTCCACAAACACAGCCAGAGACACACAGGCCCTGACAACACGAGCCCCTCTCCGCCCCAGCGCCAGCAAGCCCCCAGTCAGACCCAATCAAAAGGGCTCTGGGCCCAAGGTCAAGGGTTGTGTCACAACCCTCACATATGGCGGCATCAAAAGAGAGGCTGGACAGCCATAAAAACACAGTTCCATTCCCACAAAACAATGCAAAACTAATGAAGGCCCATGTCAGGGTTCAGTCAGAGTCCTCCTAAAGGAGTTAGGTCTCGGACCAACAGTGAGGACTGTCACGCTTTGTGTCAGCTATCTTGGAATAGAATAGCAAGATGTTGTTTTTTGGTAAATAAGAACAGATCAGCTCCTGCTACTTTCACATAGTTATTTGGGAAGCTGTCATCCAAAAAGCTTTTGATACTTCTTAGTCAAACTTATGTTTCATTTTATGTCACATACTGTGTGGCCCATTTTTTTGTGTGCAGGAAGTCAGAAACTTGGATTAGAAATAACTATCAGAGGTATTTCATGGCCAGAACCTACGTAATACAGTCACATACGACATACATAAAAATGCCTAAATCAAACAGGGAGGTAAAAATAGCAACTCGAAAAATACTTCCATGTTTCCAGTAAAGTATTATATTTTTGGGGGATGGAGGAATGCCACGAGGGAGGAGTGCCAGGTCTCTCCCCCACCCCTTTATTTTATATGTCTGTGAGGGCCGTCCCAACCCCTGGGGAGGAGAAGGAGGACAACCCCACCCTGGTTCTGAGTCCAGGGAAGGCTGTCTGCGTGCGTCATACACAGCGTGTCCAGTGGCTGAGCCCAGTGAACACATCCTATTACCAGACAATGGACCTGGATGGGCCTGGCAACCCATGGAAGGCCTTCACAGCAGGACTCCCCCTACACACACACACATACACACGCGTGCTCACGCACACAGACAGCATGATTCCCCCTCCACAGTGGACAGGAAACTCCGCCAGCTGACCCAGTGCCCCCCGCGTACCACCTACACCCCACAGGAAGTCCACAGAGCCAGCCTGCGCCACTGTCCGTTTACTGTAGGAATAGAACAAGCTTCCTACTGCTACTGGCACTGGTAGAGTAGCTACACAATCAGCCTGTATCACTGTCTGTATGCAGTAGGAATAAAGTGTCTCCTACTTTTCACAGAGCCAGTCCGCACCACTATGTACTGTAGGAATAGAACAAGCTTCCTACTGCTACTGGCACTGGTAGAGTAGCTACACAATCAGCCTGTATCACTGTCTGTATACAGTAGGAATAAAGTGTCTCCTACGTTTCACAGAGCCAGTCCGCACCACTATGTACTGTAGGAATAGAACAAGCTTCCTACTGCTACTGCCACTGGTAGAGAAGCTACACAATCAGCATGTATCACTGTCTGTATACAGTAGGAATAAAGTGTCTCCTATGTTTCACAGAGCCAGTCCGCACCACTATGTACTGTAGGAATAGAACAAGCTTCCTACTGCTACTGGCACTGGTAGAGTAGCTACACAATCAGCCTGTATCACTGTCTGTATACAGTAGGAATAAAGTGTCTCCTATGTTTCACAGAGCCAGTCCGCACCACTATGTACTGTAGGAATAGAACAAGCTTCCTACTGCTACTGCCACTGGTAGAGAAGCTAAACAATCAGCCTGTATCACTGTCTGTATACAGTAGGAATAAAGTGTCTCCTATGTTTCACAGAGCCAGTCCGCACCACTATGTACTGTAGGAATAGAACAAGCCTCCTACTGCTACTGGCACTGGTAGAGAAGCTACACAATCAGCCTGTATCACTGTCTGTATACAGTAGGAATAAAGTGTCTCCTATGTTTCACAGAGCCAGTCCACACCACTATGTACTGTAGGAATAGAACAAGCTTCCTACTGCTACTGGCACTGGTAGAGAAGCTACACAATCAGCCTGTATCACTGTCTGTATACAGTAGGAATAAAGTGTCTCCTACGTTTCACAGAGCCAGTCCGCACCACTATGTACTGTAGGAATAGAACAAGCTTTCTACTGATTCAAGCAGTGGTCACATTTAGCCCACAACGTACACTTCTAAATTCTAATCTTACGCACGCTAAGGGGTTGGAACTGGTCCAGGGAACAGAACAGAAAACCAACAGAAAACTGCAAAATAACTACATTTTCCGAGGAACAGAATCACAGCCAGGTGATATATACTGTTCTGGAACAAAACTGATATTTTCAAACCCTGTGAACCAGTTATTTTATGTTCCGGGCATTGTTTTCCAGTCCCACGAACATGCAAAAAAGCTCCTATGCAATGCCCTCTGTCACTCAAAAACGTATTCCAGTGTCTGCCTGTATTCCAGTGTCTGCCTGTATTCCAGTGTCTGCCTGTATTCCAGTGTCTGCCGGCCAGCTGAAAATCTTTGTCAGTGTGTGCGTAGTCTACCTTCCTCTGACCCTCTGAAGTGTAGTCTACCTGTCCCTGCCCCTCTGAAGTGTAGTCTACCTGCCTCTGACCCTCTGAAGCGTAGTCTATCTGTGCCTGAACCTCTGAAGCATAGTCTACCTGCCCCTGACCCTCTGAAGCGTAGTCTATCTGTCCCTGACCTTCTAAAGCGTAGTTTACCTGCCCTTGACCCTCTGAAGTGTAGTCTACCTGCCCTTGACCCTCTGAAGCGTAGTCTATCTGCCCTTGACCTTCTGAAGCGTAGTCTACCTGCCCTTGACCCTCTGAAGCATAGTCTATCTGCCCTTGACCTTCTGAAGCGTAGTCTATCTGCCCTTGACCTTCTGAAGCGTAGTCTACCTTCCCTTGACCCTCTGAAGAGTAGTCTAGTAGCCTACTGACGTTACAATCATGATTCAGAAATTAGGGAGAGAGATTTTACAATCAGATGAGAATGGATGAACCTTTTCAATGCTAGTTAAGGATACTATAGTCACATTGGATTTATTAACTGCAAAAAGGTAAGAAATGTTTTTATTTGAATTCTTGAGCCGCTCTGCACACACCAGCTTGTTAGCTAGCTAGCTGATCCAACGTTAAGCCAACTCTCTGAAGTTCAAAGACATTGAAAGTTCCTTCATAGTAGCAGCTCCTCTTAAGGAATAAGTCTGTGGGCCTAATTCAGATAATAGATGCCATAACAACAAAATGCCCAGCTCTTCAAGCCAAGCCTCCTCCTCCACCCTCTTTCATCGCACCTGCAGAATTTCAGTAGTAATTTAATGTTGTAAAAAAAAGGGCTTAAAAAGGAAGAGAATTTTCAATTTTGGGGGATTCTAACTGGTTCAGAACCACATTTTTCTCGTCGGAAAATTGGAACAGACAAGAAAAAAAGTATTGTTCTGTTCAAAATGAAATGATTGGAAAATAATTTTGATGCTAACATTAGCAGCCCTCTCTGTAACGATATTCTTCGTCCTCCTCTGACGAGGAGTATAAATGTCGGACCAATACACAGCGTGGTATGTGTTCATGATGTTCCAGTGAAATAAACAAAAAAAATGAAACAGTCCTGAAAGGTGCAGAAAACACTTGACAGAAAATAATCACATACAAATCACAGGTGGGAAAAGGCTACCTAAGTATGATCCTCATTCAGAGACAACGAACGACACCTGCCTCTGATTGAGAACCATACCAGGCCAAACACATAACCACAACATAGAAAAAAGAACATAGACTACCCACCCCAACTCACGCCCTGACCAAACGAAAACAAAGACATAACAAAGGAACTAAGGTCAGAACGTGACACTCTCAGTACATCACATTACCTCATATAACCCTCACTAAAGGGTTACCCTCACTAAATCCCTAGAGTTGTTATTGCTCAGAGAACACCTAACAGCACCAACGACCACAGGAAACCATTTCAACCTTTCTGCTGTATTTCCTGGTACAGTGCGAGGTTATTGACAGTAGGTCTCTGAGACATCTACACAGGGCCATGATAAGAGACTGGTACAGTGCTAGGGTATTGACAGTAGGTCTCTGAGACATCAACACAGGGCCATGATAAGAGACTGGTACAGTGCTAGGGTATTGACAGTAGGTCTCTGAGACATCTACACAGGGCCATGATAAGAGACTGGTACAGTGCTAGGGTATTGACAGTAGGTCTCTGAGACATCTACACAGGGCCATGATAAGAGACTGGTACAGTGTGAGGGTATTGACAGTAGGTCTCTGAGACATCTACACAGGGCCATGATAAGAGACTGGTACAGTGCGAGGGTATTGACAGTAGGTCTCTGAGACATCTACACAGGGCCATGATAAGAGACTGGTACAGTGCTAGGGTATTGACAGTAGGTCTCTGAGACATCTACACAGGGCCATGATAAGAGACTGGTACAGTCCTACAGTATTGACAGTAGGTATCTGAGACATCTACACAGGGCCATGATAAGAGACTGGTACAGTGCTAGGGTATTGACAGTAGGTCACTGAGACATCTACACAGGGCCATGATAAGATACTGGTACAGTGCGAGGGTATTGACAGTAGGTCTCTGAGACATCTACACAGGGCCATGATAAGATACTGGTACAGTGCGAGGGTATTGACAGTAGGTCTCTGAGACATCTACACAGGGCCATGATAAGAGACTGGTACAGTGCGAGGGTATTGACAGTAGGTCTCTGAGACATCTACACAGGGCCATGATAAGAGACTGGTACAGTCCTACAGTATTGACAGTAGGTCCCTGAGACATCTACACAGGGCCATGATAAGAGACTCGTACAGTCCTACAGTATTGACAGTAGGTCCCTGAGACATCTACACAGGGCCATGATAAGAGACTGGTACAGTGCGAGGGTATTGACAGTAGGTCTCTGAGACATCTACACAGGGCCATGATAAGAGACTGGTACAGTCCTACAGTATTGACAGTAGGTCTCTGAGACATCTACACAGGGCCATGATAAGAGACTGGTACAGTCCTACAGTATTGACAGTAGGTCCCCGAGACATCTACACAGGGCCATGATAAGAGACTGATACAGTGCTAGGGTATTGACAGTAGGTCTCTGAGACATCTACACAGGGCCATGATAAGAGACTGGTACAGTCCTACAGTATTGACAGTAGGTCTCTGAGACATCTAATCACAGGGCCATGATAAGTGACTGGTACAGTCCTACAGTATTGACAGTAGGTCCCCGAGACATCTACAAAGGGCCATGATAAGAGCCCCCAGCCACAGTAAAACACACCCAGTCCATTGTGGCGATGAAAAGGGCCCTTTAAATTGCCCATGTCTCCAGGCATCACTGGGAGTTCAACAAGATTAGATATGGGACAGTTTCCTTTAAGTTTTTATTCAACCTTTGTTTGCTCGAGATGGATGTGACCCTCATGGACAGAGTGTAAAAGTGGTATTTCATGTTGTGCACAGTGTTTGTGCTTGTATGCTCACACACGCACACACGTGTGCACACACACACCACACACCACACACCACACACACAGCCCCTGCTGTGTGTGTCTAATACACCCCAGACTGTAGGATTCACACCTATTGGAACAGAATGCCCAGAAAGACAGAATGGCAGAATGGTCCATTTGGCTTACAGATGGCCCTCCTGGTAGAGGATGGTGTAATTGGTGCAGCACCATGGCACTGTGTGGCCTTTGAGCCAGGGGAAACAATGTTTTTGGACAGGGTGAATGAGAAAAGGAGAAGGCTCTTGGCTCAATGACGTTTTTTTGGAAGATAATGGAGGCCCTCAAATGCTGTTGCCATATGTTGTGTGTGTTTTTATAGTAGCTGTATGTCTTTGTGTGAAGCTGCGGGGTCACATGGGTCTTTGTGTGCTGTGTGTCACAGTGTGACATTGCCATTATGGATGTGTGCTGACAGCCGGTGGCATGGCTGCAGACAGAGGGCTTGTACTAGTTGTGTTAACACTGGGGGGACACAATAATCTGCTCGTTGTAAAGCAGGTAGTATCGTCCAGACAAAACCATTATTGTCTCCACATGGTAATGAGGACGGGGAGGGGCACAAAAATAGATTTAGAGGAGGACGGCTGGAGCCTTTTGGAAATGGATGGAGGGAGAAGAGGAGGAGGGAGGAGGGAGGAGGGAGGAGGGAGGAGGGAGGAGGGAGGAAGGGAGGGGTTTGTTCTCCTGCATCACTGAACACTGAAGAGTTTTCTTAAATCGTCACAATACAAATTAGCTCGGGCCAAAGAAAGGATGCTAGTGAAAAAACAGATGACAAGCCTGCAAGATTTAAGTCGCTCGCACAATAGTGTTTTCTGTGCTAAACCCCCTCCTCATCACCCCTCCTCTGCACAAGACCACGACAGGACACAAAAAAACGCAAGAAAAAAAAGACCACAAAAAAGAAGACAAGAGGAGTGTTGGTCTCCTCTAATGAGTCAGGCCAAGATGTGAGTCAATAGAGCAATTCATTAACAAATCAAAGTCCCCAGGGCCTGAGTGGCAGCATGGCTGTGTTTGAGAAAACCCTCCTCCAGAATGGACCCCCATATGCTGCAGGTCAGGGCGGCGCCCCTCGCTGCACTGTTTACCATTCAGCATACACACACGGCCGTTAAGGTCACCGCTATCTGACGCCGCTCTCCTTACACACAACAGAATTTCCATATGGTCCATGAACATGGATATGCTGTGGTCCCTGCCACACTACTTCCCACGCCCCCTCCCCCCTCCAACCACGTACCCCCTTCCTGGTCGCCTCCCTTATTGGATGGGGTTGGTATGAATGAGAGGGGCGTTGTTGCCAGGGTTAGTCACCCTAACAAGTCAAGTGCTTGCTCTAAATACTGTAATCATAATTTCAGTTTAAGCCATATCTTTTTTCCCTTCCTTTTTTTGATTTTTTCTGGCTCTCTCTTTACCCCCCACCACTTTCTCCAACCTCATCCCACTACTACTACCTCCCTCCCTTGGCTTCCCCCTATCTCCCCTCCGCTCTCTCTCTTTACCCCCCACCACTTTCTCCAACCTCATCCCACTACTACTACCTCCCTCCCTTGGCTTCCCCCTATCTCCCCTCCGCTCTCTCTCTTTACCCCCCACCACTTTCTCCAACCTCATCCCACTACTACTACCTCCCTCCCTTGGCTTCCCCCTATCTCCCCTCCGCTCTCTCTCTTTACCCCCCACCACTTTCTCCAACCTCATCCCACTACTACTACCTCCCTCCCTTGGCTTCCCCCTATCTCCCCTCCGCTCTCTCTCTTTACCCCCCACCACTTTCTCCAACCTCATCCCACTACTACTACCTCCCTCCCTTGGCTTCCCCCTATCTCCCCTCCGCTCTCTCTCTTTACCCCCCACCACTTTCTCCAACCTCATCCCACTACTACTACCTCCCTCCCTTGGCTTCCCCCTATCTCCCCTCCGCTCTCTCTCTCTGCCTCTCTCCATAATGCACCTTTCACAGAGCAGTAGCGAGAGCAGCGGTAACAGCAGTGGTGTTGGTGTCAGTCCATAAGAACGTGAGGGCAGTACTGATGGCAGCCTGTGTGTGTGTGAAGCCCTTTGAGACTGACAAGGACCCGCTGAAGAGGATTCCGAGCTGAGGGCACTTCACATGACTCTTTCAAATCCACACAAATAAAGCTCTTTAACCGCCTGAAAGTGGCCCCTCAGATTCAGGGTGCTACAGAGCGGGGCCCCTGAAAGGCCCAACACGATTGTCATGGATATTACACGACGTGAGCAACAACGGGACCGAGGAGACAAGTGTCGATCGGGGAACAAAACTCCAGCAGACTTTTTTGCGAGGCGGGCCAGGGAATGTTGACAGGCGGCTGAATGGGCTGTTTAACCCTTTGAAAGTGAATGGAGGCCTGGCTGAAACAAATGCATTCTGATAGACTTTATACCCACTGGGACACAAAAAGTACACTAAGCCCTGTGCTAGCTGGGGAAGCACAGAAAGCTGAAGGAAAGAAGGAAGGCTGGAGAGAGACAGAAATACGATTGGAAAGGTGGGAATGTGTTCTCGCCAGAACCCATCAACTCAGCTCTTCTGTTTATCTGGCTTTGGGTTCTTCTCTCTCTTTCAGCTCAACTGAGGGATGATTTAAGTCTGTTCATAAGAGACTGGCGTGTTTTGATGGGAGAAACGGGAGAGTGTTGAACCTGAACTGAATACTTAGCTACTCCTTTGCCTCAACTGGTTGGCAGCACTTCATTCAATCAAATAACCTTTATTTCTCTATTACCATCCAGGAGTAATGTTTTCATATTGTGCTGTGTGTTGTACTTTCTCTGTATGGGGAGAGAGAGACACCTAAAGAAAGCTAGTTCCCGAGCTTAACATCAGAGCCCATATTCATAAAGAATCTTAGAGTAGTAATGTTGATCTGGGATCAGATCCCCACTCTTATTCATTATGATTTAACAGCCAAAACTTATCCTAGATCAGCACTCCTACTCTGAGACACTGTGTGAATACGGCTTTGCTCTCTCTGCAGCAGCTTACAGATGTACTGTCTTAATTTGACCCAGCAGGAAATTCTGCAGGAAATGTTATTATGTGAATTATAATCAATAGACATTTTATTTTACATTTTATTTTTTTCTTGAGGGCAAATCAAGTCTGAAATGTGAAGGTGGAACTTGAAAACTTTTAAACCTTGAATAGACTACAATGTGTATTTTCTGCTGCACAGGAAAATGATTTACGACAACAGAGTGATCAAATTAAGACCGCAGATCTGTAGTTCCCTTCCCAGAACCCATCTCTCTCTGTGGAGGTGATGGCTGGCTGGCGTTAAACTTGTCATTTAAAATGGTAATGACTTGAATTGCAAATGTGTTCACTTTGTAATTAAACTTTGCTCTAAAACAGATATTCCTCCTGCTGATTTAAAATTGGGGCATGTGACAATTCTGAAGCTGTTAATTGCGAAACTACTCAGCATTGCTAATTGTTCCACGGTGTTGGCGGGAAGGGAAATGAGTCTCTGGCAGGGGTACTCTATCAACGTGACGAGGGAGAGGGTGGCGGGTGGCGGGTGGAGGCACGGTGTGGTGTGGTGGTGGTACCATGGAGGTAACGTCACCTGTGTGCAGCCACACATACCCAACCCATACCTCCACACCGGACCAATGATCCATGACCAGCCAGGCTGACTGTTCTCACACCCGTTATAGTACTGTCTTCATACTGAGTGAGAGGGAGAGAGAGAGTTGGAGGCTGAGGATGCGTGTGTATGGGAAGAGATGACAAAGTGTGGGTGGGTTTGTGGGAAAGGTGGGGCTGAAATGTGGTTGATGAAGATAGGGGTTAGTGCATGGGTGAATATGGGGCCTAAACATTGAGGTCAAAGTTATCTATTTTAAATATTTTTCACATAATGCCAATGTCTAATAGAATGACTACTTCTCCTGCTACACCAATAATATCAGCCTTTCCATCAACACGGTATTTTTACAGTGCTTTCAATAGTCTGTCACCGATCACGGACTCTGTTCAAGTACTTCCTACTTCCTCATATCTGAACTCTAGTCATGTGTCCTACCAAGAGAAACTGCAGCCAAACTGTTCCACTCCCTATTCTCTGTCTCTCTTTGTCTCACACAGCTTTCTCAGACAGAGAGTAAAAGTTCCCTAACAGAGTTCTGCATCCTGCCGGTAATCATCAACTTTGGAAACTGCAAGAGGGCAGAAGAGCAATGTGCTTAGTTCAGCTCTTTCTTGTCACCAGGTGTACTGTGAGTGGGAGAAGACATGGCTGCCATTGTGGGGGCTTGGTGTCTCAGTGTTGCCGTGTTTGTGTCAGAGTGTCTTTCAGCAGGAGGGGTCTGACAGTGGGGACGTGTGAGGTGCATTGAGATGTCCTTGTTTCTAGGAATACTGCCTCTGCCGCCATGAGAGAACAGCCAATTACGCCTGCAGCATGCAAATGTCTCACTGAGAGAGAGATGGGGAGGGAGGGAGGAGAGGGAGTGGAGAGTCAGAGATAGGGAGGGGGGAGATAGAGATTGGTGAGACAGAGAGAGAGAGGGAGGAGAGAGAGAGAGAGAGAGAGAGAGAGAGAGAGAGAGAGAGAGAGAGAGAGTGGTGAGAGAGAGAGAGAGAGAGAGAGAGAGAGAGAGAGAGAGAGAGAGAGAGAGAGAGAGTGGTGAGAGAGAGATGGGTAGATATGGGGAGAGTGAGTGAGGAGAGAGAGAAAGGGATGAGATAGAGAGAGAGAGACTAACTAAAGACTAATACACAATGAGGTCTGTCTGTGAGGTTCAGTGTTGCTTCACCCTGAGTCTGTGACTGCTGTTTAATTGCCATGTTTACCCACACACTACATTCCATGTCATTAGCACACAGTGTAGTGTCATTTGTGTTGTCACACCACTCCACAGACACACAGCGCCATGGGGTCATTACTGCTCGGCTGGCTTTAAGAAAGAAATTGACATATTTTGCAAGAAATACTGATACACTGTTTTCTCCATCAGCCATGGGGCCAATTAGTATCTGGACAGTCCATAGTCTTCCCCACGATTACTGTTAATGGTTCGGTTAGCCTGTGTTCACTAGTAATCAATGTTGACTTAATCTTATTGTCTTTATTTGGTTTATAAGCATTGTGATCTTTACTTTGTGTTAATAGTATTATGATTAGTTGTACTATTGTTTTTACTATTACCTACTAGTGGTCACAAATCTTCTGTTGAGTACATCTGTGCAATTTCTCTGATAGAAATTAGATGAAAGCAGAGAGAGAGAGAGAGAGAGAGAGAGAGAGAGAGAGAGAGAGAGAGAGAGAGAGAGAGAGAGACTGTACAGAAAAGAGAGGGGAAATCTGAGTATTCCCTGACTGCTTGGTCAACACAGGTGGCAGATTCACAGGAACACATCTAATTGTGCTGCTGGTTACAATGCTTTGTCCTTACAGAGAATGACATCGCTGTTGACAAAGACCGCCACTGCATTCTAATCAGGAAACAAAATACTGGGGAGCGACGGCCCCTGAGCCCTCCCTGGGCCCTACAGATAGATCATTAGACAGGCGGAGAGGAGAGGAGAGGAGAGGAGAGGAGAGGAGAGGAGAGGAGAGGAGAGGAGAGGAGAGGAGAGGAGAGGAGAGGAGAGGAGAGGAGAGGAGAGGAGAGGAGAGGAGAGGAGACCTGATTCCCAGCCCGCTGACACACAGAGAGGAGAAGAGGCGAGGGAGTGAGAGCCCCATACACTCCAGCTTCACCGCCACCCAGGAGACTAAGGTCTGCTGAGGGGCAGAGGAGGAATGAGAGGCTGGTCAGCTGACAGACAGACAGGAACACCTCCCTCCCTCCTTGGCTGTGTAGCCCCACCAGGGCTGTCTAACGAGGGTTCTGACAGGCTGCAGCTGGGGCCTGCCTAACGAAG
Source organism: Oncorhynchus kisutch (assembly GCF_002021735.2). Classification (NCBI taxonomy): domain Eukaryota; kingdom Metazoa; phylum Chordata; class Actinopteri; order Salmoniformes; family Salmonidae; genus Oncorhynchus; species Oncorhynchus kisutch. The sequence continues at coordinate 76,280,217 of NC_034181.2, read as the reverse complement.
GCGGAGGGCTGGGGCGCCACGGCTGCTCTGACGAGCGGGGACATTAGTGCCCGTGTGCGTCTGTCTCATTAGAACACATCAGGCCCACCTTGATATCCACACACACACACACACACAGACACACACACACACACACACACACACACACACACACGCACACACATGTACACCGCCCCTCGCTATGACAGCTCGGCAGGCAGCCAGCCAATAGGGAGACCTCCAGATCTGTGGTCGCCACCGGGATAGCTCGGCAGGTGACGGGAGAGTTGTTGACATTCCAGTGAGAGGAGGGACAGAGGTCAAATGTTAGGTTGACCTCTGTCTCGGGGACAGTGATGACCTCGTTAGGAGCCATCTGACAATGGGCCGTATCACAACTGTCACCAGACAGATAGGTTTATTGCTGACATTAAGGCCATATTTGCATTTCCACCTAGCCAGGCTTCCTCTCATAGGTCTGGTGTGTAGAACAGACAGAGGGACATTCCTTAATGAGCCTCAAAGACCCTGTCACACAGAGATGTAATGATAGCTTGAGTATGACAGGAAAAGCCTATATCACATCCCACACGAAAAAAACTATAGTATACTATGGTATAAATACTATAGTATTCACTGTAGTGTTTTTGCGGACCTTAGTGTAGTATTCACTAGTATTTACTATACTATACTGTAGTATAAATACTGCAGTGAAAGAAAACTGTAGTACATACTCTAGTGATTAATGTAGTGTTTTGTGGATTGTAGTATACCGTAGTATTTAGTGTAGTGTTTTGTGGATTTTTTTATTTTTATTTATTTCACCTTTATTTAACCAGGTTGGCTAGTTGAGAACACCTTTATTTAACCAGGTAGACAAGTTGAGAACACCTTTATTTAACCAGGTAGGCCAGTTGAGAACAAGTTCTCATTTACAACTGCAACCTGGCCAAGATAAAGCAAAGCAGTGTGACAAAAACATCAACACAGTTACACATAGACAAACGTACAGTCAATAACACAAAAGAAAAGAAAAATAGAAAAATCTATGTACAGTGTGTGCAAATGTAGAAGAGTAGGGAGGTAGACAATAAATAGTCCATAGAGGCGAAAATAATTACAATTTAGCATTAATACTGGAGTGATAGATATGCAGATGAGGATGTGCAAGTAGAGATACTGGGGTGCAAAAGAGCAATAGGGTAAGTAATAATCTGGGGATGAGGTAGTCGGGTGTGCTATTTACAGATTGGCTGTGTACAGGTACAGTGATTAGTAAGCTGCTCATAAATCTGATGCTTAAAATTAGAGAGGGAGATATAAGAATCCAGCTTCAGAGGTTTTTGCAATTCATTCCAGTCATTGCTATGGTGACCAGTGAAATATACCTGCTGGAGCGCGTACTACGGGTGGGTGCTGCTATGGTGACCAGTGAGCTGAGATAAGGCTGGGCTTTACCTAGCAAAGACTTGTAGATGACCTGGAGCCAGTGGGTTTGGCGACGGATATGTAGTGAGGGCCAGCCAACGAGAGCATACAGGTCACAGTGGTAGGTAGTATATGGGGCTTTGGTGATAAAACGGATGGCACTGTGATAGACTACATCCAGTTTGCTGAGTAGATTGTTGGGGGCTATTTTGTAAATGACATCGCCGAAGTCAAGGATCGGTAGGATAGTTAGTTTTACGAGGGTATGTTTGGCAGCATGAGCGAAGGATGCTTTGTTTGCTCAATAGGAAGCCGATTCAAATTTTGGATTGGAGATACTTAATGTGAGTCTGGAAGGAGTGTTGTATGGCATTGAAGCTTGTTTGGAGGTTTGTTAGCACAGTGTCCATCATTGATATATACAGAGAAAAGAGTCGGCCCAAGAATTGAACCCTGTGGCACCCCCATAGAGACTGCAAGAGGTCTGGACAACAGGCCCTCCGATTTGACACACTGAATTCTATCTGAGAAGTAGTTAATGAACCAGGCGAGGCAGTCAATTGAGAGACCAACGCTATTGAGTCTGCCGATAAGAATGCCGTGATTGACAGAGTCGAAAGCCTTGGCCAGGACGATGAAGACGGCTGCACAGTACTGTCTTTTATCGATGGTGGTTATGATATCGCTTAGGACCTTGAGGGTGGCTGAGGTGCACCCATGACCAGCTCGGCAACCAGATTGCCTAGTGGAGAAGGTACAGTGGGATTCGAAATTGTCGGTGATCTGTTTATTAACTTGGCTTTCAAAGATTTTAGAAAGGCGGGGCAGGATGGATATAGGTCTATAACAGTTTTGGTCAAGAGTGACTCCCCGTTTGAAGAGGGGGATGACAGCAACAGCTTTCCAATCTTTGGGGATCTCAGACGATACGAAAGAGAGATTGAATAGGGGTTGCAACAATTTCGGTGGATAATTTTAGAAAGAGAGGATCCAGAATGTCTGGCCCAGCTGATTTGTAGGATACAGATTTTGCAGTACTTTCAGAAAATCAGCTGTCTGGATTTGGGTGAAGGAGAAGGGGGGGGTCGGGCAAGTTTCTGCAGGGGGTGCTGAGATGTTGGCCGGGGTTGGGGTAGCCAGGTGGAAAGCATGCTAGCCGTGGAAAAATGCTTCTTGAAATGATCGATTATCTTAGATTTATCGGTTGTAACAGTGTTTCCTATCCTCAGTGCAGCGGGCAGCTGAGAGGAGGTGCTCTTATTCTTCCTGGACTTTACAGTGTCCCAATACTTTTTGGAATTAGTGCTACAGGAAGCACATTTTTGTTTGAAAAAGCTAGCCTTAGCTTTCCTAACTGACTGAGTATATTGGTTCCTGACTTCCATGAAAAGTTGCATATCGCGGGGGCTATTCGATGCTAATGCAGAACACCACAGGATGTTTTTGTGCTGGTAAAGGGCAGTCAAGTCTGGAGTGAACCAAGGGCTATATCTGTTCTTAGTTCTACATTTTTTGAATGGGGCATGCTCATGAAGAGCAACCAGGCATCCTCTACTGACGGGATGAGGTCAATATCCTTCCTGGATACCCGGGCCAGGTCGATTAGAAAGGCTTGCTTTTCTAGGGTTTTAGGGAGCGTTTGACAGTGATGAGGGGTGGTAGTTTGACCGCGGACCCAGTACGCACGCAGGCAATGAGGCAGTAATCGCTGAGATCCTGGTTGAAGACAGCAGAGGTGTATTTAGAGAGCAGGTTGGTCAGGATGATATCTAAGAGGGTGCCCATGGTTACACATTTAGGGTTGTACCTGGTAGGTTCCTTGATGATTTGTGTGAGATTGAGGGCATCTAGCTTAGATTGTAGGACAGCCGGGGTGTTAAGCATGTCCCAGTTTAGGTCACCTAACAGTGCGAACTCTGAAGATAGAAGGGGGTGATCAATTCACATATTGTGTCCAGGGCACAACTGGAGGCAGAGGGGGGTCTATAACAAGCGGCAACGGTGAGAGACTTGTTTCTGGAAAGGTGGATACTGTAATATTTAGAGTATTTAGTGTAGTGCTTTGTGGACATGACTGTGGAATTCACTGTACTACAGTTGTTTTATGATCTTTGACATAGATGTGGAGGATTTTTCCTCCAGGAAACCCACTGGAGAAATACTAAAAGTGCACATTTTCCATAACCTGTAGGCAGGTAGGACCATGGAGCTTTTCTATAAACTTTTCTATAACCTATAGGAACCACAATATTTGGCCTGTACTTGGCATGTAGGTTTCTCACTTATGGCTGGCAAAAATTGAGATGTGGCAGAGGGGAATGGGCAGGGTATATACAAATTAAATAAAAATGTACTATAGTTTTTAGGACTAGGCCATTACCAGGCAGGTCTGAAATCAAGGAAATTAGCATAAACGTTTGCAATCTTAAAATACTTGTATTGTGTCATTGCACATATAAAATGAATAATCATGATAACATTTGGATAAAAATAGTTACCAGTATACTTTCTAAGTCTTACAATTATTCATGTGGTCCCAATCCACCAGACTGGGGTCTTCTTAGTACTCCCTGATCTCTTTTAGCTGTATACATACCACTGTATCCCCTTGCCTTCCTCCCTCCTTCCCTCCCTCCCTCCCTCCATCTCTCTCTCCATCCCTCCCTCCTTCCCTCCCTCCATCTCTCTCTCCATCCATCCCTCCCTCCATCTCTCTCTCCATCCCTCCCTCCATCTCTCTCGCCATCCCTCCCTCCATCTCTCTCTCCATCCCTCCCTCCTTCCCTCCCTCCATCTCTCTCTCCATCCATCCATCCCTCCCTCCATCTCTCTCTCCATCCCTCCCTCCCTCCTTCCCTCCCTCCCTCCCTCCATCTCTCTCTCCATCCCTCCCTCCTTCCCTCTCTCCATCCCTCCCTCCATCTCTCTCTCCATCCCTCCCTCCATCTCTCTCTCCATCCCTCCCTCCTTCCCTCCCTCCATCTCTCTCTCCATCCATCCATCCATCCCTCCCTCCATCTCTCTCTCCATCCCTCTCTCCTTCCCTCCCTCCCTCCCTCCATCTCTCTCTCCATCCCTCCCTCCTTCCCTCCCTCCATCTCTCTCTCCATCCATCCCTCCCTCCATCTCTCTCTCCATCCCTCCCTCCATCTCTCTCGCCATCCCTCCCTCCATCTCTCTCTCCATCCCTCCCTCCATCTCTCTCTCCATCCCTCCCTCCTTCCCTCCCTCCATCTCTCTCTCCATCCATCCATCCCTCCCTCCATCTCTCTCTCCATCCATCCCTCCCTCCATCTCTCTCGCCATCCCTCCCTCCATCTCTCTCGCCATCCCTCCCTCCATCTCTCTCTCCATCCCTCCCTCTCTCCCCAGAGCTCTCTTTAAGAGACGGATGAATAAAGTGATGAAGTGCAGGTCACATGTCTTTGTGATCCAGTGATAACGAGGAAGCTGGAGAAATAATCTATCAACAATAATCCCTGACTCAGGAGACACACTTATACCCCCCCCCCCATACACACACACACACACACACCCACACAGAGGCACACACAGAAGCACACACCCACCCACCCACGTACACAGGCAGGCAGGCAAGCACACAGGCACACACACCATGCCAGGCACAGCAATCACCATATTCAGCAGCTAGACATTCATTACCACTATAATGTGGACCAGGGGAGCCTGCAACCAAAATGACCAATTATACAGCAACACATGTATCATTGCTGTTCACCTACAGGAATTTTCCATGTTAGCACAACATACAGTGTATCTTAAAGCTAGAGAAACAAGTATGAAACTTAACTGTTTAGCTTGACCGGATTGGGACATTGTCAACAGTAAACACACTAGGGACCTCATGGAATCCCACAAGAAGAGAAAACACATAAAACACATAGGAGACATGAACTCTGAAAATATGTCACCCCTTCCTTGACTGCATTAATCATTTATCATGTGTACGGTAGCCGTTCTTTCTTCTTTTGTCAAAGTCTAGGGGTGGATCCTATCTCCTGGTTGGCCCGTGTAAAAATAATCATATATCCATTTCCATTTTCCATAAAGGAATATGGAAATGAGGCGATGGTGTCAGCAGGGGGTCTGTAGAGGGATATCCTTACACACACACACACACACAAACCCTGTGTATGTTGTTCTGCATTGTTGCTATACAGGCAGGACGTTCTGGACTATCATTAGTGATTGTTTCAAATAGGGACATTTTGAGCGGAGCCACTGTTTGTTAATGGAAGGCTGAGGCGAGGCTAGGCTGAGGGAAGGCTGAGGCGAAGGCTGAGGGAAGGCAAGGCAAGGCGAGGCGAATGAACAAAA